>NC_136800.1:41360923-41392462 GCF_951216825.1 Electrona antarctica | reverse complement strand
AGGGGAGAGGGGAGTTGCACCACTCAGTTCACACGGGTGTGATTTTTTTAAAATATATCTTCTCTCCATTCTCTCCATTCGCTACATTCACGGAGCATGGAGCTCGCGAAGTCTCGCGATAGACGAGAGCTCCCGCTTTACGGCTGAAACACGGCAACGGCGTTGCTATGCAGTAAAGTGTGACGCGTAGCATGCTACTGTTGACATTATGGAGAGAAGATCATTTATATACAAAAGAAAAGATTTTCGAGCGATGGAAATAAGCGAATTAGCACTACAATCCAATGGCCCATTCAGGGCTTATGGTCGGGTATAAGGGAAACAGCCAATAATGCGTTTTTTTCACAAAATAACAACTGGACCACTTTTATGAGGGACTAAACAACTGCAACTAGCTGTGAGAAAGCCATCTAGCACGAACTTCTCCTATAGAGCGTCGCAGTCCCGCCCCCTTTCACGACGACGCCAGTCCCAGGAAATAAATCCCAATGCATTTTTTCCCATAGACATTTCAAAAAGTATTTATTTAAAGACTTTTTAAGCGTCGTACGAAGCCAACTCGAGTCGTGACAAATCATGACAACAAACACAATATTTTGGACCAAACAAATAATTACAAAGAAGAAAAACAACAAAAAAAGTGTTGTAACCTGACGTTTTCTTCTACTTTCTAATTCCTTGTTTGGCCCAAAACATTGTGTTTATTGTCATGATTTGTCACGACAAGAGTTGGCTTTGTCCGCGGCGTAAACGTCTTTAAATAAATACTTTCTGAAAAGTCTATGAGGAAAATGAACGGGGATTTATTTTCCGGGTCTCTCGAGGGGGCGGGACTGCGATGCTCTATAAGACGGAGGTTAGAGTAACCTCGTGCCAAAATCGCCGTGTGAACCGGTCTAAAGCGGATGGTAATTTACGTCATGTTGTAGTCACCGATTTGTAGTCAACAGGCAGGAAACCACAACCGGAATAAGAAATACCCAAAATAATTCCCCTACGACCATAATTTTAGGACATATACCCAATAAAATAGAGTTTCTCTGTGGGATAGCAAAAGGTATAGAGCGTCACAGTCCCGCCCCTACCATGGACTAGGAAATGAATCCCAATGCATTTTTCCCATAGACATTTCAAAAAGTATTTATTTAAAGACGGTTACGCCACGGACAAAGCCAACTCGAGTCGTGACAACTCATGACAACACAAACAATATGTTGGACCAAACAAATAATTACAAAGAAGAAAAACAACAAAAAAAGTGTTGTAACCTGACGTTTTTTTCTTCTTTCTAATTATTTGTTCGGCCCCAAAAATTGTGTTTGTTGTCATGATTTGTCACGACTCGAGTTGGCTTTATCCGCGGCGTAAACGTCTTTAAATAAATACTTTCTGAAATGTCTATGAGGAAAATTAACGGAGAATCATTTCCTGGTCCATGGTAGAGGGCGGGACTGCGACGCTCTATACAGACGCTGAATTGTCTCTGGAAAGTACACACTTTGACTACAACATGACGGAAGTTATACCACCGGATCATAAACCCTAAAAGTACTGCCGCCCAGGCTAAGGTTAGAGTTAGGGTTGGATTTAGGCAGAGCCTTATAGATATAGAGTAGACAGAGTTACGCAAACTGTGTTCACTTCATGGGGCTTCAGTCCAATGGTGGCTCTCCTACATAGACTTCTATTGAGAATGGGGACAACCAACTGGGTTGGACCGGAAGTACGAGAAATGCATTGGACTCAAGCAACAAACAGCACAGCTTTAATGATCCCTTTATTTTAGATTGTTTCGTAGTAAACTAGTAATAGTATACAACATAAACATTAAAGAGACTTTAGTTGTTACTGTACACCAGGGTTCCCCAATAGGCGGCCCACGGGCCATTTGCGGCCCGCGGAGCGCCCCCTTGTGGCCCATGGAAGAATTTCCCCAAAAAAAGTGTTTTGTTTTGTTTTGTTTTTTTGGGGGGGGGGGGGGTGTCCCAGATATAAATGGCATTAAATGGGGGTCAGTAGCCTATGCATGTCAAACTGGGCACCCCCTCAAGGACCACTGGTGGTCCCCGGACCACTGGTCCACCATGCATGCGGACTCGACCCCCAGCATGGTTCCCTAGTCAAAATATGGCCCTTGAGGAAAATTAATTGGGGAACCCTGCTGTACACTACTTTAAAACAGTTGTCATGTTGCACACATGGTTAAAATAGCTCTTGTTTGCGCCGCCCTCGCTGAAAACAATGTATTTCCAACTCCAGCTTGGCTCAGTTCAGGCTGCATGAACAGCGCTTCCGCACCCTCAATATCGTAACTCTTCTATTAGATGGCTCTGGATTTAGGGTTAGTAATAGTTGGACAACGTTGGACAACGTTGGACAACACAACCAACGCCAACGTCGGACAATGGCTGACAACAACATCACTGTCACCAGGGACGTGCACACATAGACATCAAAGGGGGCTTCAGCCTCTGCCCCTTTTAACCGTCTGTAAAAAAAGAAACTGCCCTTTCCAGACCACGAATGCAGCATTTATACTATGGTGAAAGAAATGCAAATACCCATCCTTTCTATGCCATACCGGAAAGGCAGCATTCAGAATAATTGCTTTTTTTTTTCTTCTCCTGAACTTGAACGCAGCATTTTTGCATTGAAAAGATTTGTTTATAAATCCATGTCGTTACACCACATCTCCAGTAGATAAAGAGTGCAGGGTTGCGCCCCTGAAAATAGCTGATCTACAAGCTCTCAACGCGTCGCAGCGTGACGTGTTGAGAGCTTGTAGATCTGCTATTTTTGTCTAAAAAGTGCCCTCTTACAGGATTTCAGCCCCTGCCTCTCCGACACTGTCTGCACGTCCCTGACTGTCAGCGTGTGTAAATGTCCATTCTGGCTGCGTTGCATGATGTCGATAAGGGGCTGATGACGGAGATTAGATCATCTGGTAACATCCGAAGCCGCCAAGGCAGCACGCTCTGTAGTCACGTGACAACACCACGCACTCACGCACGCACGCACACATTCACGCACGCACGCACACATTCACACACACACACACACACACACACACACAGAGCACAGTCTAGAACGCGCGTGCACACACACACCAAAATACACATGGAGATGAGCTCCACAAGCAGTCACTGCAAATACTGCAGGATAATTATCACTTGAACAAACGAGAGCCAGTTACAAGCTAAGTTCCAAACAAATGTGGATGCCATTCCTTGCAGTAAGTTGACAATAGTTAAGTACATGTTCTGTATAGACGAATTCAGAAACGGGTCTCATGGTCGCAGCTTACGTATTTCCTGTAGGTGGAGCCGACATAGCTGCGGGGTAAACCCGCACCTCTTCTACTACAGTGAACTGTAGAGTGACTGATGTTAGTCTGCCTCAAACGTTACTATTTTACCTGCTTTTTACTAACACTAACATTACAAAGATGCCCAGAACATTGGGATGAACCTGTGTAGTTTATGGCTGCTCCAACAGTAGTGGCAACATTACAAAAAACAAAAAACAGAATGTCAAAATATCCACCGCGGTGGCTGAGAGCAGAGCCATATAGTAATGGTTGAGACAAAGCAGTGAAAGGTCCTGAAAGATACATAACGTCAGTCTTACCCAATACCCAATCTTTCTGTTTTAGGAACACAATTAAGGCTGCTGTACTTATACCTCATACTACGCATTTAAAGTATGAGGTATAAAGTACAGCACACACACACACACACACACACACACACACACACACACACACACACACACACACACACACACACACACACACACACACACACACACACACACACACACACACACACACACACACACACACACACACACACACAGGGTTGTAGAGACAGAGATGATGGGATAATGATGAGAGGAAGAGGATAAAGCAGGGATGAGAGAGAGAGAAAGAGAACGAGGGAGAGAGAGTAGGGGAGGAGAGACGACCTGTGTAAACTGAATAGTACATTATTTTGTGTTTTGCTTGTTTTTAAGGAAAGTGACAGTTTTGGACAAAAGGGGTTTCCACCCGACAGCGCCGATATGTATACTCGTCAAACTTCCCCCGGATGTATAAATGTTATCAAAACAAAGGCAGCGTGGCGGTTTTGGCTCGTTGTTAAAAAAAATAAGCCACATGAATGAAAGCAACGACCCCGAGCTGGCAGAGAGAGGTTGAGGGTTCCAAGCCCTGCTTTGTGTTCTTCTCACTTCCTCTCTGTGGGAGACAGGGCTGTAAAGTAACTAAGTACATTTGCTCAAGTACATACTTATGAGTACAAGTTCAAGTACATACTTATGAGCACAAGTTCAAGGCACTTCCACTTTATTTGGGTATTTATTTATTAAAGCAATAAGCCACGAGAGGCCGCAGTTTACCTTGTGTTTTATAACAGCTGAGAGGCGTACTGAGGCACGACGCCTCAGTGTTTTATAACAGCTGAGAGGCATAGTGAGACATGACGCCTCAGTGTTTTATAACAGCTGAGAGGCATAGTGAGGCACGACGCCTCAGTGTTTTATAACAGCTGAGAGGCGTAGTGAGGCACGACGTGAAGTGTTTTATAACAGCTGAGAGGGGTAGTGAGGCAAGACGCCTCAGTGTTTTATAACAGCTGAGAGGCGTAGTGAGGCACGACGTAAAGTGTTTTATAACAGCTGAGAGGCGTAGTGAGGCACAACGTGAAGTGTTTTATAACGGCTGAGAGGCATAGTGAGGCACGACGCCTCAGTGTTTTATAACAGCTGAGAGGCGTAGTGAGGCACGACGTGAAGTGTTTTATAACAGCTGAGAGGCGTAGTGAGGCACGACGTGAAGTGTTTTATAACAGCTGAGAGGCGTAGTGAGGCACGACGCCTCAGTGTTTTATAACAGCTGAGAGGCGTAGTGAGGCACGACGCCTCAGTGTTTTATAACAGCTGAGAGGCGTAGTGAGGCACGACGTGAAGTGTTTTATAACAGCTGAGAGGCGTAGTGAGGCACGACGCTTCAGTGTTTTATAACAGCTGAGAGGCGTAGTGAGGCACGACGTGAAGTGTTTTATAACAGCTGAGAGGCGTAGTGAGGAACGACGCCTCAGTGTTTTATAACAGCTGAGAGGCGTAGTGAGGAACGACGCCTCAGTGTTTTATAACGGCTGAGAGGCATAGTGAGGCACGACGCCTCAGTGTTTTAGAACAGCTGAGAGGCATAGTGAGGCACGACGCCTCAGTGTTTTATAACGGCTGAGCGGCATAGTGAGGCACGACGCCTCAGTGTTTTATAACGGCTAAGAGGCGCAGTGAGGCACGACGCCTCAGTGTTTTATAACGGCTAAGAGGCGTAGTGAGGCACGACGCCTCAGTGTTTTAGAACAGCTGAGAGGCATAGTGAGGCACGACGCCTCAGTGTTTTATAACAGCTGAGAGGCGTAGTGAGGCACGACGCCTCAGTGTTTTATAACGGCTAAGAGGCATAGTGAGGCACGACGCCTCAGTGTTTTATAACAGCTGAGAGGCGTAGTGAGGCACGACGCCTCAGTGTTTTATAACAGCTGAGAGGCATAGTGAGGCACGACGCCTCAGTGTTTTATAACGGCTAAGAGGCGTAGTGAGGCACGACGCCTCAGTGTTTTAGAACAGCTGAGAGGCATAGTGAGGCACGACGCCTCAGTGTTTTATAACGGCTGAGCGGCGTAGTGAGGCACGACGCCTCCGTGTTTTATAACGGCTAAGAGGCATAGTGAGGCACGACGCCTCAGTGTTTTATAACGGCTAAGAGGCGTAGTGAGGCACGACGCCTCAGTGTTTTATAACGGCTACACACACACACACACACACACACACACACACACACACACACACACACACACACACACACACACACACACACACACACACACACACACACACACACACACACACACACACACAGGGTTGTAGAGACAGAGATGAAGGGATAATGATGAGAGGAAGAGGATAAAGCAGGGATGAGAGGCTTAGTGAGGCATGACGTGAAGTGTTTTATAACAGCTGAGAGGCGTAGTGAGGCACGACGCCTCTGTGTTTTATAACGGCTAAGAGGCGTAGTGAGGCACGACGCCTCAGTGTTTTAGAACAGCTGAGAGGCGTAGTGAGGCACGACGCCTCAGTGTTTTATAACGGCTAAGAGGCGTAGTGAGGCACGACGCCTCAGTGTTTTAGAACAGCTGAGAGGCGTAGTGAGGCACGACGCCTCAGTGTTTTATAACAGCTGAGAGGCGTAGTGAGGCACGACGTGAAGTGTTTTATAACAGCTGAGAGGCATAGTGAGGCACGACACCTCAGTGTTTTATAACAGCTGAGAGGCGTAGTGAGGCACGACGCCTCAGTGTTTTATAACAGCTGAGAGGCGTAGTGAGGCACGACGTGAAGTGTTTTATAACAGCTGAGAGGCGTAGTGAGGCACGACGCCTCAGTGTTTTATAACAGCTGAGAGGCGTAGTGAGGAACGACGTCTCAGTGTTTTATAACGGCTGAGAGGCATAGTGAGGCACGACGCCTCAGTGTTTTAGAACAGCTGAGAGGCATAGTGAGGCACGACGCCTCAGTGTTTTATAACGGCTGAGCGGCATAGTGAGGCACGACGCCTCAGTGTTTTATAACGGCTAAGAGGCGTAGTGAGGCACGACGTGAAGTGTTTTATAACAGCTGAGAGGCGTAGTGAGGAACGACGCCTCAGTGTTTTATAACAGCTGAGAGGCGTAGTGAGGAACGACGCCTCAGTGTTTTATAACGGCTGAGAGGCATAGTGAGGCACGACGCCTCAGTGTTTTAGAACAGCTGAGAGGCATAGTGAGGCACGACGCCTCAGTGTTTTATAACGGCTGAGCGGCATAGTGAGGCACGACGCCTCAGTGTTTTATAACGGCTAAGAGGCGTAGTGAGGCACGACGCCTCCGTGTTTTATAACGGCTAAGAGGCGTAGTGAGGAACGACGCCTCAGTGTTTTAGAACAGCTGAGAGGCATAGTGAGGCACGACGCCTCAGTGTTTTATAACAGCTGAGAGGCGTAGTGAGGCACGACGCCTCAGTGTTTTATAACGGCTAAGAGGCGTAGTGAGGCACGACGCCTCAGTGTTTTATAACAGCTGAGAGGCGTAGTGAGGCACGACACCTCAGTGTTTTATAACAGCTGAGAGGCATCGTGAGGCACGACGCCTCAGTGTTTTATAACGGCTAAGAGGCGTAGTGAGGCACGACGCCTCAGTGTTTTATAACAGCTGAGAGGCGTAGTGAGGCACGACGTGAAGTGTTTTATAACAGCTGAGAGGCGTAGTGAGGCACGACGTGAAGTGTTTTATAGCGGCTGAGAAGCGTAGTGAGGCACGACGCCTCACTACGCCTCACTAACAAACGCAAATCTAAAATGTGTTCTAAAACTCCACTGGTAGCCAGTGTAGTTTAGTGAGGCGACGGCCAGGGTACTTGAGTACTCAGTTACTTTCCGCCAGTTGGTGGGAGAGGTTACTAGGAGATGAGAGGAAGGCAGGGGAGCACGTTGCCACACACACACACACACACACACACACACACACACACACACACACACACACACACACACACACACACACACACACACACACACACACACACACACACACACACACACACACACACACACACACACACACACACACACACACACACACCATGTCTGCCTGCCACAATGGAAACTACACATGGCCTCCCTTCTCTCTGAAGGCTGCTATACACAATATAAAGCCCCCACTATAGCCCCACACTATTGCATTTGATTGATTGGATCCCTATCAGGGTACTGTACAGTCAAAGCAGCTACTCTCAACCAATATCATCAACAACATATTGTATATCAATACATACCATTCATACAACACAAAAAACACTAACTCATAACTTGTCTAATACATTTGATAACTCCACGGTACAACTTGATCTTCAACATAATTGATGATATGATTATTATTAATAAGAAGGAAGTAGAAGAATAATAAATATTACAGTGGGATGTATAGCTCTTTTTATCTGTTCCTTTCTTCTCTATAGCAGGATGAGCGTATGAGTGACGTCAGGACATCTGTACTCGATAACAGGGGTAGGCTGATCACTGGCACACTGGCACAGGATAGGCTGATCACTGGCACACTGGCACAGGATAGGCTGATCACTGGCACACTGGCACAGGATAGGCTGATCACTGGCACAGGATAGGCTGATCACTGGCACAGTGGCACAGGATAGGCTGATCACTGGCACACTGGCACAGGATAGGCTGATCACTGGCACACTGGCACAGGATAGGCTGATCACTGGCACACTGGCACAGGATAGGCTGATCACTGGCACAGGATAGGCTGATCACTGGCACAGGATAGGCTGATCACTGGCACACTGGCACAGGATAGGCTGATCACTGGCACAGGGGAGGGTGATCACTGGCACACTGGCACAGGATAGGCTGATCACTGGCACACTGGCACAGGGGAGGCTGATCACTGGCACAGGATAGGCTGATCACTGGCACACTGGCACAGGATAGGCTGATCACTGGCACACTGGCACAGGATAGGCTGATCACTGGCACACTGGCACAGGATAGGCTGATCACTGGCACACTGGCACAGGATAGGCTGATCACTGGCACAGGATAGGCTGATCACTGGCACACTGGCACAGGGGAGGCTGATAACTGGCACAGGAGAGGCTGATCACTGGCACACTGGCACAGGAGAGGGTGATCACTGGCACACTGGCACAGGAGAGGCTGATCACTGGCACACTGGCACAGGAGAGGGTGATCACTGGCACAGGATAGGCTGATCACTGGCACACTGGCACAGGAGAGGGTGATCACTGGCACACTGGCACAGGGGAGGCTGATCACTGGCACACTGGCACAGGAGAGGGTGATCACTGGCACAGGAGAGGCTGATCACTGGCACACTGACACAGGAGAGGGTGATCACTGGCACACTGACACAGGAGAGGGTGATCACTGGCACAGGAGAGGCTGATCACTGGCACAGGAGAGGCTGATCACTGGCACACTGACACAGGAGAGGGTGATCACTGGCACACTGACACAGGAGAGGGTGATCACTGGCACACTGGCACAGGAGAGGGTGATCACTGGCACACTGGCACAGGAGAGGGTGATCACTGGCACACTGGCACAGGAGAGGCTGATCACTGGCACACTGGCACAGGAGAGGGTGATCACTGGCACACTGGCACAGGGGAGGCTGATCACTGGCACACTGGCACAGGGGAGGGTGATCACTGGCACACTGACACAGGAGAGGGTGATCACTGGCACACTGGCACAGGGGAGGCTGATCACTGGCACAGGAGAGGCTGATCACTGGCACACTGACACAGGAGAGGGTGATCACTGGCACACTGACACAGGAGAGGGTGATCACTGGCACACTGGCACAGGAGAGGCTGATCACTGGCACACTGGCACAGGAGAGGGTGATCACTGGCACACTGGCACAGGGGAGGCTGATCACTGGCACACTGGCACAGGGGAGGGTGATCACTGGCACACTGACACAGGGGAGGGTGATCACTGGCACAGGTGGACAGGTTTTTGCCAACATTAGTTACAAGTTACTTTGTAGATTTACTGACTACTTTTAGATTTGACAATTATTACAAAAACCATACATTAAACAACTGCCTATTTTCTAATTTGTCTATTTGAAAATAATGTAATGTAAAATAATGTGTATAATAACTTCTTCCCGAGAAGTGTGTGTGTGTGTGTGTGTGTGTGTGTGTGTGTGTGTGTGTGTGTGCGTGCGTGCGTGCGTGTGTGTGTGCGTGCATGCGTGCGTGCATGCATGCGTGCGTGCGTGCGTGCGTGCATGCATGCGTGCGTGTGTGTGATGAAGGGATTGCTCCCTGCTTTCTATATGACATGTTTCCGGTTCCAGCTTTAGAGGATTATGTGTTTGTTTGCACGTTTTATGCCTCGTTACGAGAGAGGCTTTGAAAAACAGCTACAGCATGACAACCATAAGGACTGTCAACATTAAAGGACCACTTCACCACTATTCAACCAATCTATTGGTCCTCACTAATGTTCATGATAAAATACCACCATTTCTTTCTACTCAGTCAGTGTCTCACAGAGGAGGGCTGTGGGCAGTTCAGAAACCAGTCTGTGTCTCATAGGAGGGCTGTGGGAAGTTCAGAAACCAGTCAGTGTCTCATAGGAGGGCTGTGGGAAGTTCAGAAACCAGTCAGTGTCTCATAGGAGGGCTGTGGGCAGTTCAGAAACGAAACGGTAGAGAAATGACAGAGTTACCGTGTGGGGGTCCCTCTACTGTACCCTCTACTGTACTGTACTGTCACGGTACTGTACTGTACTGGCACACCTGAAATCATCATATATACAGTTAATATGTGCGTGTGTGTTTGTGTTAGGTTGCGCACAGGTGGTGAAAAACAACAATGCTGTTTTCGTGCTCATGCTGTAATCCATTAAATCATAGCGCCCAGCGATTTATAGCAGCGGAGCACATATAGCGACGGACTATCCCGCTATCCCGGATGTGGCTGAAATAGCTAGATGTAGCCAAAACACTCTTGATGCGATCGACAACAACGGGAGGTATGATTAATTCTCGACTAGCGACGGGACCGCGGTGGGCCGTCTAACACATAATCTTTTCTTAGAATTGGATGGAATGATTAGTTATTCACATTTTAAGATTTTCGATCTCGTCGGCTAAAATGGGGGGTTACTAATTGATTGAACGGAGAACTCCGTCCTTGCCGCTCAGGGTGTTAACTTGAACACTTATTGGTGAACGGTCCATGCAATGTCATCACTTCAAATCTGTACATTCAAACTTCCGGGGCTAATCTGAGGGTCTGGATCTGGACTCAGAGGGCCAATGGGTCTTTAAGATACTCAGAGGTTCAGTGACCTGACCAGAGCTCATTTGATCTAGTTCCCCCCATAATTCGGCTCAAACATGGGGGGGGGGGGGGGGGGGGGCATGCATTCTACTACACTGCCACCAAAATGTGGAATGCCTTACCACAACCCATTAAAGACCTCGACTCGACCCGACCCAAACTCAAAACGCGGCGCGGTGCGTTTTGAACTTGTAGATCAGCTATTTTTTGCTATTATTTGAATTGAAATCCTGAATAAATGTTTGCTATTTTTCAATTGAAATCCTGAAAAGTAACATTTCTAATACATTTCAAATGCATTTAATTAGTTATATAATGTTAACTTCATGCACTAAATACAAATGGTTTCTGATATTCTGATATTAACCTGTGGGACGTGGGGGCCGCATGTGGCCCCCGGGCCGCCAGTTGCCCATGTACGGCTGAAACAACATTATTGGGAAGCGAGCCCAAACAAGCAGCTACACTTTAGAAACAAGCCCCCCAAAAAAAACCACAATGCGCAACTAATATCCATCCATCCATCCATCCATACATCCATCTTCAACCGCTTATCCGTAGTCTGGACTCAGGGGCAACAGATCCAGCAGAGAGCTCCAGACTTCCCTCTCCAGAGCAACATTAGTAATTTCCTCCTGGGGGATCCCGAGACGTTCCAAGGCCAGTTTGGAGATATATGGGCTCCATTTTCGTCACTGCTAAACCCCTTATCCCTAAACTTCTTTTATTTTTGTTTTTACTATTTTGCTAAACATTTTTGAATAGTTAAAATGGCCAGTCTACAAGCTCACAATGTGTCAATGTAGATTGGCTAGTTGAACTATTCAAAAATGTAAATATTTCAAATAGCCAATCTACAAGCTCACAACATGTCGATGTAGATCGGCTAGTACAACATGGTAAATAAGTTTAGCGCTAAGGTGTAAGCGATAGGGCCCATAATCCCTCAATATGGTCCTTGTGCTGCCCCGGGGGTCTCCTTCCAGTGGGACGTGCGTCGAGGACACGTCCCAACCACCTAAGCTGGCTCCTTTCCAACTAATATATTTAGTACAAATATTTAACAAGCCCAAAATCACTTATAAGAAGCAGATGTGGTAAATGGTGCATTTATATAGCGCTTTACATAGATTGTGCAAGATTCACCCATTCACAATTTCACATACACGCAATCACACACCTTTACATAGAATAGATTGTGCATTACATTCACCCATTTACACACACACATACAAACAACGATGGCAGAGGAAACCATGCAAGGCACCAACCTGCACTTCGGGAGCAATTAGGCCGGGGTTCAGAGTCTTGCTCAAGGATACTACAATCGAAACTGGGAAGCTCACAGTTCCCATTCGGCTGTTCTACCGGCCACTCTACCCCTGAGCCACTGCCACCCCTATGGCAACAACAGTGTATGTATGTATGCGTATCGGCTACGATACCTGGGTGTACGTAACCGGGTACAACAGGCTACGATACCTGCGTGTACGTAACCGGGTACAACAGGCTACGATACCTGGGTGTACGTAACCTGGTACAACAGGCTACGATACCTGGGTGTACGTAACCGGGTACAACAGGCTACGATACCTGGGTGTACGTAACCGGGTACAACAGGCTACGATACCTGGGTGTACGTAACCGGGTACAACAGGCTACGATACATGGGGGTACGTAACCGGGTACAACAGGCTACGATACCTGGGTGTACGTAACCGGGTACAACAGGCTACGATACCTGGGTGTACGTAACCGGGTACAACAGGCTACGATACCTGGGTTTACAAAAGCGGGTACAACAGTATATGTATAGGCTACGCTAAGCGCTCCAGTGAAATTGTACGGATGAGAAAGATTAGTTAATTTGTGTCGGATAAGGACTTATCTGTGGGTTTTCTGCTAGATATTAAGGCCTGTTTAGGGTGTGTTTTAGCGGGGATTTCGCCTGGAAAGGCTCTATGGAAACACTCAACTCTTGAACGAAGTTGAACGTGAGAAAGTGACGTTCACACACACGCCAGAAATGAACGCGTTCACAATGACGTTCATCATCAGGCAGAAATACAGTACGTTCAGTTCACGTTCACCCAAAATATGAACGTGTTCGTGAAACGATCGTTCTTTGAACGCTTTCAGGGATAACACAGCAACAGTGTATGTAGGCTACGGTACCTGGGTGCACGTAAGCGGGCGGGCTCTGACAGGCGTACTGCGGTGGGAAGGGATGCTGCTGCTGCTGAGGAGGAAGATGGTTGTTGTTGTGATGCTGCTGCTGATGGTGGTGGTGCTTCTTGTGTTTGTGGACGCGGTAGTCCTTCTCGCTGCGGGAGCGCCGGACCCGCTGAGGCTCCACCCCCGTGGCGGCCGCGGAGCCGCCGCCGCCACCCGGCATCGCCAGGCGCTCCGATAGGTCGGCGCTGGGCCATGCCCGGCGCAGCGTGGCGCTGCCCGCCTTCTTCATTCTTTCTTCGCTCGGGAAATCCCGAAGTCCCGAAGAAAACGCGACCCACAAAACTACTCAAATAGTACTCGTAACTATTAGGGACGGGACGATATGAGAATTACATGTCACGACGATTATGATCACAATGTGCTTAAAACTAAAAAAAAATGCACTTGTTTTTGTTTGACCACTTGAACACCCAGCATCCCTATACTGGGGAGGAACATTCGCCAAAAATAGCCGATCTACAAGCTCACAACGTGTTGCGTTGCAACGCGTTGTGAGCTTGTAGATCTGCCATTTTTGGCGAATGGAGTTGTGTAGAGTGAATTTAGAGCGTGCCAAATGTACATATAACTTCACAGGGTATATAAAGTTGTACCGAAATTCACAGCTCAACAAAACGCTATTTCCTAGCGAGCGACGGAGGACAATTCCACGATAAATTCTCCACGATACCGATTATTGCGAGCGTTTTTTTTTTTTTTTATCACGATAAACGACGACAGCGATTTATCGTCCCATCCGTAGTAGTGGGCCCCCGGCCGGGGGGGTGGGGGGGGCGTGGGCAGCAGAGGCGCTGCTGGCGCTGTGTCTGACCCGACGGTTTCCCGGAGGAGGATCAGGTGAATTCCATGGCGGCCGCTGGGGTGACCCGCGCGGGCAGCGCTGTAACATCCAAAACGTGGGGCGGCGCGGGGCGGGAGTCTAGTTTCAACGGACTCCCACATCATCATCGCCCCGCCAAATAAACACGGCTGGCCTCGGAGTGCGTCCGTCCAGTCCGGTCCGGTCTGCTCCGTCCCAAAAGCCAGGTGGACTCGGGTGGTGGGGGGTGGGGGAGGGGTGAGGGTGGGGTGGCGGGGGGGGATTGGGAGGGTGATGATGGCGTGTTACCTCCAACCCCTCATCTATAACCAAACTAGTCCAGTTTCCTTATTGGTCAGCCCAAAACCATCATGGTCCGAGGAGCAAGGCCGCGATCCATATCCATCATGCCTGCCTGTGCACAGCAGCAGCACACCTTTTTGATGATTATTATTGTTATTACGAGGATGATGTTTTATTCCTCCTGGAGTCCAGAGTCCAGGCGCGGCAACGTAAACGTAGCGCCTATAGAGGCTCCTATCCAGCAGGTGCGTGTGTGTGTGTGTGTGTAGCGCCAACTCCTCCCTATAGTCGGGGCAATGATAATCCGCTGGGTTTTTAGCCGTTAGCCTAGCACTGGGCTACGTTCCAACTCATCCTCCTCTCCTCTCCTCTCGGTTGCGTTAGCCTTTAGCGTCGCTAGGTTTAGGTAGAAGGAGGGGTCAGTGGGATGTTGGGAACGGAGGGGGGGCAGCGTGGGAGAGATGCCCCCTTAACACCCCCCTGACTGACAGACGGAACAAAACCCCCCCCAAAAACACATAAAAGCCGAAGCGGGGGAAAAGGCGTGAGAGAGAGAGAGAGAGAGAGACACAGCGAGAGCTAGCAGCACAAAAGAGGCCGAGAGAGGAGAGAGAGAGGCAGAGCTGCCATTGGGAGGAGAGAGAGAGAGAGAGAGCTCCGATCGTCCTCCGCTCTCCTCTACACCTCCTCTGTACGCCTCATCTCTCTATCCGCTGCTGCCCGCTGAGCTAAACCGCCACCGCTAACCCCATGAAGCCTCCGTCCGTCCGTCCGCGCCACTGACAGTGTGTGTGTGTGTGTGTGTGTGTGTGTGTGTGTGTGTGTGCGCGCGCGCGGGCGCGTGTCCACCGCTGCCGAGCGAAGGATGACAGAGGACGTGTGAGAAAAAAAAGAGAGAGAGAGAGAGATCCGCGTAAAAAACGAGAAGAAGACGCGGGGTGGAAAAGAAGAGGCGGTTAAAAAAGGAAAAAAAACACACAAGTGGGTTAATCCACGAGCCCAGCGACGCTCCTGCGATTCCTTTGTCTTCTCCTCCCTCCCTCTCTCTCTCTCTCTCTCTCTGCTCTTGCTTTCGCTCCGACTGTCGCCCGCCCGTTCGTTCGTCCGCCTGTTGGTTGGCTCGCTCGCTCCCAGAGCTCCTCTTCTCTCTCACTCTCCCGCTCGCTCGCTCGCTGCCGCCGTGTTATTGTGCCGTGAAGCCGAGAGAGACGCACACACACACTCACAGAGGGAGAGAGAGACGCACGCACACACACACACACACACACTCACAGAGGGAGAGAGAGACGCACGCACACACACACACTCGCATAGGGAGAGAGAGACGCACACACACACACAC
Source organism: Electrona antarctica (assembly GCF_951216825.1). Lineage (NCBI taxonomy): Eukaryota > Metazoa > Chordata > Actinopteri > Myctophiformes > Myctophidae > Electrona > Electrona antarctica. Next base: position 41,376,839 of record NC_136800.1, on the reverse strand, counting down.
ACTCACAGAGGGAGAGAGAGACGCGCGCACACACACACACACTCACAGAGGGAGAGAGAGACGCACGCACACACACACACACTCACAGAGGGAGAGAGAGACGCGCGCGCACACACACACACACACACTCACAGAGGGAGAGAGAGACGCACGCACACACACACACTCACAGAGGGAGAGAGACGCACGCACACACACACACTCACAGAGGGAGAGAGAGACGCATGCACACACACACTCAGAGAGGGAGAGAGAGACGCACGCACACACACACTCACTCACAGAGGGAGAGAGAGACGCACGAACACACACACTCACAGAGGGAGAGGGACAGAGAGAGAGAGAGAGAAGGGAGGGCAGCATGCTTGTCAGTCAAGCGGTAAGCACCCCCCCTTTGTCTAGCTTCCCTCTCTCTCTCTCTCCCTCTCTCTCCCTCTCTTTCTCTCTCTCGCTCTTTTTTGCTGAAGCTGAGCTGTGTTGCCATTCACTGAACACACACACACACACACACACACACACACACACACACACACACACACACACACACACACACACACACACACACACACACACACACACACACACACACACACACACACACACACATGCAAAGAGTTTGTAAACATTGATGTCTTGTTGCCAAATGGAAACGACTAAGCTTGTGTCTTTGAGGGGAAGTGTGTGTGTGTGTGTGTGTGTGTGTGTGTGTGTGTGTGTGTGTGTGTGTGTGTGTGTGTGGGATGTGTACTGTGGTGTGTCTGTGTGTGCGTTTAAACCACCTAGCATCACCTTTAAAACACCGAGCATCACCTCTAAAACCCCTAGCATCACCTTTAAAACCCCTAGCATCACCTTTAAAACACCTAGCATCACCTCTAAAACACCTAGCATCACCTTTAAAACACCTAGCATCACCTCTAAAACACCTAAAATCTCCTCTAAAACCCCTAGCATCACCTTTAAAACCCCTAGCATCACCTTTAAAACACCTATTACCACCTCTAAAACACCTAGCATCACCTCTAAAACACCTAGCATCACCTTTAAAACACCTAGCATCTCCTTTAAAACACCTAGCATCACCTCTAAAACATCTACCATCTCCTTTAAAACACCTAGCGTCACCTTTAAAACCTAGCATCACCTTTAAAACACCTAGCATCACCTCTAAAACACCTAGCATCACCTTTAAAACACCTAGCATCACCTTTAAAACACCTAGCATCACCTCTAAAACACCTAGCATCACCTTTAAAACACCTAGCATCACCTCTAAAACACCTAGCAGCACCTTTAAAACACCTAGCATCACCTCTAAAACCCCTAGCGTCACCTTTAAAACACCTAGCATCACCTCTGAAACACCTAGCATCCCCTTCTAGCATCACCTCTAAAACACCTGGCATCACCTTTAAAACACCTAGCATCACCTCTAAAACACCTAGCATCACCTTTAAAACACCTAGCATCACCTTTAAAATACCTAGCATCACCTCTAAAACACCTAGCATCACCTCTAAAATACCTAGCATCACCTTTAAAACACCTAGGATCACCTGTAAAACATATAGCATCACCTTTAAAACACCTAGCATCACCTTTAAAACACCTAGCATCACCTTTAAAACACCTAGCATCACCTCTAAAACACCTAGCATCTACTCTAAAACCCCTAGCATCACCTTTAAAACCCCTAGCATCACCTTTAGAAAACCTAGTATCACCTCTAAAACACCTAGCATCACCTCTAAAACACCTAGCATCACCTTTAAAACACCTAGCATCTCCTTTAAAACACCTAGCATCACCTCTAAAACATCTACCATCTCCTTTAAAACACCTAGCATCACCTCTAAAACCACTAGCATCACCTTTAAAACCCCTAGCATCACCTCTAAAACACCTAGCATCACCTTTAAAACACCTAGCATCACCTCTAAAACACCTAGCATCACCTCTAAAACACCTAGCATCACCTTTAAAACACCTAGCATCACCTTTAAAACGCCTAGCATCACCTCTAAAACACCTAGCATCACCTTTAAAACACCTAGCATCACCTTTAAAACACCTAGCATCACCTCTAAAACACCTAGCATCACCTTTAAAACACCTAGCATCACCTCTAAAGCACCTGGCAGCACCTTTAAAACACCTAGCATCACCTTTAAAACACCTAGCATCACCTCTAAAACACCTAGCATCCCCTTCTAGCATCACCTCTAAAACACCTAGCATCACCTTTAAAACACCTAGCATCACCTCTAAAACACCTAGCATCACCTCTAAAACACCTAGCATCCCTTTCTAGCATCACCTCTAAAACACCTAGCATCACCTCTAAAACACCTAGCATCACCTTTAAAACACCTTGCATCACCTCTAAAACACCTAGCATCACCTTTAAAACACCTAGCATCACCTCTAAAACACCTAGAATCACCTTTAAAAAACCTAGCATCACCTCTAAAACACCTAGCATCACCTTTAAAACACCTAGCATCACCTTTAAAACACCTAGCATCACCTCTAAAACACCTAGCATCACCTTTAAACACCTAGCATCACCTTTAAAACATCATCCAACCACTGTAACCATGGCATCGTTAACTCTTTTTCCCAGGTACGTATATAGGGAAGGCGACGCTAGGTGGCGTCATATCCCAGGTCCGTATATATACCACAACGTATACTCCGTCTATATAATGGTTGAAGCCTCCGGAAGCCTGTAACATTGGTCCGGTTCCTATAGCAACGCCCCACCGTTCCAACTATGGGATTGCAAATATAATCATTCACAGTGCAAAGCAGTTGAAAGGAGGATTTTCAAACCTCCATAAGTCGGACTCCAGGATCGCTGTCCTTGGTGGATCTCCTGCCATCCACATTTCGGATTTAATTTGTGCCTTTGTAAAAGCTTCTGACGAAAGGTAAACCGTGTTTGCTTGTTCCAATGTGTAGCGAGTGTGTGTGTGTGTGGGGGGGGGGGGGGGGAACTCCGTCTTTTAAAGTGAACGCATATGCTGGCACTGGGAACTGGGGTTTATGCTCACAGCTAGCCGTAAATTCCGCAATTATAGAGTTAATGATATTTTTGTTTCATTTGTCAAAGTTTTCAAAAACAGCCAAAGCATAAAACAAAATGCTGAAGTGGTTACGAGTCCCTGATTGGCTATGAGCCCACAGGTGGTGGTCGTCTTATTGGCTAGAGCAGAGGTCACGCACACATGCGCGCACACACACACACACACACACACACACACACACACACACACACACACACACACACACACACACACACACACACACACACACACACACACACACACACACACACACACACACACACACACACACACCATGTGGGACTGTGGGAAATACCGTGGTGGAACTTTAACAACGAGCCCCTCGGCCAATCCACTGAACAGTACAGCTCTCAGTGTGTGTGTGTGTGTGTGTGTGTGTGTGTGTGTGTGTGTGTGTGTGTGTGTGTGTGTGTGTGCGGCCATGTTGGCTCCTTGGTGCTGCTCCGCGGCCGTTGCCTAGCAACTGGTAGACTGTGTGCACGCCAGCCTCGCTTCACGTCGTCATGGAGACCATGACAACGCTTTCACAGCACCAGTGGTGGGAAAAAGTACCCACATGTTTTACTTAACACAGACCTACGTTCGATTCTACAAATGACTTCTAAATCATGACAGTTTTCAGAAAGACCTATGTTTCTATGCCAGTGGCTCTCAAACTATTTCACGTCAAGGACCCCCTGCATTATATGTATTTGGCCGCCGACCCCCACCTGAAAATATGTTGTTCCAGGGACTCCCCAGAAACAAGGTTTTGAGTTAAAAAACGTTCGCTCTGAAAGAATATATATTCTAAGATTTGCGCCACATTTTCACAGATTTTTCAAAAATTGCAGACCTTCAAGCTCATAGCGCGGCACCGAGTGCCGCGCTATGAGCTTGTAGATCTGCTATTTTTCAATAGCTAAAGTATAACATAATGCTTAAAACACCAAAAGGGGTTCCCGTCCAGAATGGGTTAACAGTAACACATTTAGGACTGAGGCCAGATTCTACTAAATGTATGTCGTCAGAATCCTAAAAGTTCTCCTAAAACCTACGTTTCTGCATCAGTGGTGCTCAAACTATTTCATGTCAAGGACGGTCGGACCCCAAAAAAATGATATGTAATTGGCAGCCGACCCCCCCCGCCCCATCTGAAAAAATGTACGTTATCCAACGACAACAAAATATTCTTTCGTTTTTGGTTCTGCGTGGCTAAATGTCATCAAACGGTGGTCCGTGGCTGAAATGCCGAATGGCCCTTGACATGAAAAAGGTTGAAAGAAAAGCACTGATTGAGAGGGACTGACAGACAACAAGTGCAACGGTAGGAAGTCAGAATATGTGGAATTACGTATATGTGGCTCGACGACCACAAATGTACAGAATGTTCCTCAGAATGTGGTCGTTTACATGCTAGCTTAGCTTCTCTGAGACGCTACATTGTTCCCTCCGTTTTCACTCACTCATGTGACTATTTAACGTTGGTCATTTGCTGACTATAGTGTGTTCATGTCATTTACTCGCATTTCACACTCTCACTCACTCCCTCTCGCACACTCGCACGCGCACGCACACGCACACGCACACGCACACACACACACACACACACACACACACACACACACACACACACACACACACACACACACACACACTGACGAGGAATTTCCCATCTGACCAAAAGGTCATTTACATACATTGATAGTTAGTCTATACACCCTGACTTTGAAGCTCTCATCCCTGCTGTGAGAACACAGTGTGTCTGACACTTTGGCTCTGGTGACTTGGAACCCCCTTCTCACCTGTTCCCCCCCCCCCACCCCCCTTCCTTGTAAGCAAATGGTTCTTTCATCTTGGTGAGCTTGTTGTCCTGTCTGGGTTCCCGTCTCCGGGGGCCTGTCTGAGACCCATCTCTCGGGGTCCACCTTGTGGGCGGGACTAACACTATATGAACTGTGCCTCCTGTATTCTGACATTAAGCTTTTGGAGATACGTGCCTGTGGTGGGGGAACCAGCATCTGTGGTCACGTTAATAAACATCATCTATTAAGACAGTCTTTCGCTCATCTTTGTATTTCTCACGCGTTAGTTCAGTGCAAAAACTGCCACATCAATTTGGTGTCTAGAAGTGGGATCCAGCGATGTCTGAGCTCCGGGAGATCAAGCCACGATTGTCCATCACATCAACGCTCAAAAAGGACAGAGATCAACAGGAAATCCGCGGCTGCGATCTACGGAGTTCAGCGCCTGGATTTAAAAAAAACCCGTGGCTAGTTGGCTACACTGAAACGGTGAGAAATTTCCAATTTCCAAACATATTCCTGACAATTGAAGTGCTACATTTTTAAAGGGTTTAATTAAGTATGCTAAATTCTAAGACCATATTTTGCCAGCCTATCTATTGTGTAAATCTAGCCTAGTGGACAGAAAACGACCTTGCATTAAATAACACAACGACACCTTGTTACACTGTGGAAACAGCAAAAGATATCTTGTTGCACAAGCAGCATAAAGACATTTTGCTGTCCTCACAGAATAGCACAAAGATAGTTGCATGTTTTGAAAAACAACGACACCTTGTTAATCTGTGGAAACAACAAAGATACCTTGTTGTATAAAACAACATAAAGACATTTGTTGTCCTCACAAAATAGCATAAAGATAGTTGCATGAAGTCAAGTTTGTAACACAACGACACCTTGTTACTCTGTGGGAAAACATAAGATACCTTGTTGTATAAAACAACATAAAGACATTTTGTCCTCACATAGTAGCATAACGATACCGTGTTACATTGCAGTCAAAATTGTAACAAAAAGACACCTTGTTATCCTCAAAGGATAACATAAAGATACCGTGTTACTTAAGACTAGACAGTCCACATTGCTGTGTACTGAGAGAAAAGTGTGCCGGTCCCAGAGAACAGGGACAGGTGACAGATTAACATGGTGGGAAAATACTAGTAAATAGTCTAGGAGCATTTTACTGTCTCAGTGATTGTGATAAACTATTGAAAAAGTACATAGCAGTAATTAAATATGGGTAATAAAAAAAGTGCAGTCGCACTCCCAGAGGACAGAGAAAGGTGGTCTTCTCTAATGCGCGATATGGTTGCGAAATATGGCCTAGGAGCGTTAGACTGTCTTGATGAGTGGAAACAAATGGGGTTTCCGGACCAAGGCTCTTTAAGTGTGGGAAAATTGCTTGAATTAGATAAACTACTAAAAAAAGCTGAGAAGAAAATGAGACAGAAAAAGACAGTAAAAACATCCAAACTTGACAAATGTGACCTGAACAAAAAAGTATTTTCAATGTGGATGGAGGAAGCACAGTACAGACAACGGGAGAGTCATATGAAAGAACTGCCAGACATAGATTCTTTAATGGAGGAGGAGAGCCAACCACAGGCTCCTCCTCCATATATCGCTTCAGGGCCCAAATATTCGCAGAATTCTATTTTTTATCCTTCTCTGCAGGCGCCATCCCAAATCGGCCTCGACTGCCCTCCTATGCCAGCCAGTCAACCCCCGACGTCTACCAGCCGAAACGTCACTGCTCTCCTCACACCTTCTGATCTCACCACAAGCCCGCAACCCCCACAGAGCAGTCAACCCCCCTGTCTACAGACTGCTCTCCTCACACCTTCTGATCTCACTGCAAGCTCGCACCCCACCCCCCCCCAGAACATTCAACCCTCCTCTCTGGGAAACCCACAGCCCCCCTCCGCTCCGACGCCATCCCTGGTGTCTGCTATGCTCACCCTATTGGAAGAAGTTCAACGCAAAGAAGGCAACATGAACTCCACTCAAGCCAATGACACCAATAATAACCAACGTCCATCCTACACTGACATTTCTAACCCAGAGCTGGGCAACGGTAACAATACAAACACAGCACAGCCAACAACTCCAGTTCCCGCATCGACAAGACAGAAGACCTTGCCCCCACCAGTATATCGGTCCACCCCTATTCACAACGGGGAGACAGTGGCTCGTCACAAGAATATCGCCATCACCCAGGACAACACACTGTCATATGGGCAGGGAAGAAGAAGGCCTGGGGCAGTAACACGTGCACAGGGGGCGCCGCGGTTTTATCATCTGCCAGGCAACACGCCCACCTCAAATGAACTTTATTCTGACCCATGGATGGATGAAGAGGAAGACAACATAATACAGGCAGCTGACATGCAATGTCCAATGGTAGAAGTAGCCAACCCGTACGGCGACGTAATGATGGTACAACGCTTATGGTCCCCAGACGACATATCCCAATATGCCGCTACACTAAAGAAGCCCAATGAAGTGGGAGGACGCCGCTGGACTCAAGAACTACAGGCTTTTTGTCGTACATACAGACCTACCATGAAAGAGGTACTTGACATCTGTGCCAAGAACATGGAACCTTCCGAAATGCAAGCAGTCCTAGATGTTGCCCAAACATATCAAGATGAGAGGCCCGTCCATGTACAATTTGAGAACAATTACAGATACATCACTGCTGTGGATACAGTTTGTGAGAAGATTATGACACTCTTCCCAACGATATTAAATCTGACTGAAGTGCACAACTGTAAGCAGGGCAGAGATGAAACGGTCAGTCAGTTCCACCACCGCCTGGAGGAAGCCATACTCACCCACGGAGGGGGAAAAGATCCGAACGACCCATTTGCCAAAGCCTTCCTGGTCAGTCAGCTAATAAGCAACATGCATGACAAACTCTCTAAGCGTGTGAAACAATCTCTCATTGGCTACAGAACAGCTGATCCGGCCGACATCCTCAGGCACGCAACTCATGCAGAGGAAGTCGAAAACGACATGAACGAAAAAGAGAAGAAACAGGATCAAGAAAAGACCGAAGCCCTCCAACTTGCCATGATTAGTGCTGTCACTACGCTGTCAACAGACAAAGAAGAACGACAGCAGGAGACACCATATGACGACAGTAGAGGCTATTATGACGATCAAGCCTACCATTCATCAGAGCCAGGCTATTATGACGATCAAGCCTACCATTCATCAGAGCCAGGCTATTATGACGATCAAGCCTACCATTCATCAGAGGGAGCCAGCAGAGACCGAAGGGACGAAGAGGATTATGGGCACCGGCTGGCAGGGACTGGTGGACAGGATAACTGGGGCCGATGAGGGACAGCGCTTCCAGACAAGAATACAATCGCCAGTCCAGGTTATGCACCCATTGCACACACACACACACACACACACACACACACCCCCCCTGGAGGACTGTCCTACACACACACACACACACACACACACACACACACACACACACACACACACACACACACACACATACACCTCCCCCTATCAGACGGCCCAATTAAAAAAAGAAGAAAAAAAAAAAAAAAAAAGTGGGGAGAATCACTTGACGGTGGACTCTTAACGCGTGTTGGACAGTTTGCGTCATGGGAAAATCGTTTCTCATCTGGAAAGAAAATATTGTTTGAAATATATGATTTTGTTTTCTGTTTATCTGTTATGTTATATTTTGCTGTGCTAATACAGGTCAAATGAATTCAACAGGGTACTGTATTAGTATCATTTTTAGGGTTTTTGGTTTATTTGGTTATATGATTTTGTTTTCTGTTTTATCTGTTGCATTGTCCCTTTAATGAGAAAGTGTGTAAGTCATTTAATCCATGGCCAGTTGGTACAGTACCAACTGATCCAAATTATTGAACCCGGAAATCCAGCCTACGATCCCTTTGATGTGTAGATCATGATGGGTATTGCTGTATGCTTAGGGCTTTGTGTCATTCTTTTGCTTAAACCATTTCACTTACTATGTATTTTCTTCAAATGTGATATTATGATGTATTATTTTGATATTGATGGAAAATTCACAATTATTGTTAAATTAAGTTGTTGTTTAATTAACAAAAGGAGGGATTTGACGAGGAATTTCCCATCTGACCAAAAGGTCATTTACATACATTGATAGTTAGTCTATACACCCTGACTTTGAAGCTCTCATCCCTGCTGTGAGAACACAGTGTGTCTGACACTTTGGCTCTGGTGACTTGGAACCCCCTTCTCACCTGTTCCCCCCCCCCCCCACCCCCCTTCCTTGTAAGCAAATGGTTCTTTCATCTTGGTGAGCTTGTTGTCCTGTCTGGGTTCCCGTCTCCGGGGGCCTGTCTGAGACCCATCTCTCGGGGTCCACCTTGTGGGCGGGACTAACACTATATGAACTGTGCCTCCTGTATTCTGACATTAAGCTTTTGGAGATACGTGCCTGTGGTGGGGGAACCAGCATCTGTGGTCACGTTAATAAACATCATCTATTAAGACAGTCTTTCGCTCATCTTTGTATTTCTCACGCGTTAGTTCAGTGCAAAAACTGCCACATCAACACACACACACACACACACACACACACACAGTGAGTCCCATGTAGACAGACAGATAAACTGACACAGTGGAGACAACGATTAGTCGATTACTACACCTCCTCCAGCCCTGTGCGCATGCACGCAGGCACACACGCACACACACGCACGCACGCACGCACGCACGCACGCACGTGTTTGTAAGACTGCTGGGTTTAAAAGCAAGGCATAAAAACTGGATATGCTACCGCCAAACACACTAAAACTGAACTAATGGCCCACATTTGTAAAACGATCTAAAAAAAAAACAGGGTAAAAGTAAAAGAAAAGGAGGATCAAGAATAATTAAGGAAAGACTTGGTTGATGTTGGAAGGTGTTGTTGGGGACAAGGAGGAGGTTGGTGGAGGATCATTTCATATTATAACTTATTATGCTTTTTTTTTTAACCCATTTTGGGCGGGAACCCCTTTTGGTGTTTCAAGCATTATGTTATACTTTAGCTATTGAAAAATAGCAGATCTACAAGCTCATAGCGCGGCACCAAGTGCCGCGCTACGAGCTTGTAGATTTGCTATTTTTGAAAAATCGTGAAAATGTGGCGCTTTTAAACGTTTTTAAGTACTCAAATATTTGCTTCTGGGGAGGTTCCTGGAACAACATATTTTATTTTCAGATGGGGGTCGGCGGCCAATTACATATAATTGTTGGGGTCCGTCCTTGACATGAAAATGTTTGAGAACGACTGACATAGAAAACATGGGGTTTTCAGAAAACTGTCAGGATTTAGAAGGCATTTGTAGAACCGAGCTCAGGTGTAAATGGGTTAAAGGACATAAATGCACTACATTTTGAGCTTGTAGATTTTCCCCCTTTTTTCCATTTGAATCCTGAAAAGTAATAGTTTAGGAATTTGATACACATACAATGACATCATTTCTACAACCACTGCAATGGATATTCAATGTGTTTGCTGTAAAAAATGGCTAATATGTTTGCAGGTATATCTCCCTCTAGTGGTGGGAAACAAACTGCGTGTGCCCTGGTGAGATGCAGTGGTGGAACAAGTACTCGATTGTTTTACTAAAGTAAAGGCACCAATACTGCAATTTGCAACTACTTCGAAAAGTACGGAATTGAAAATGTACTTGAGTAAAAGTACAAAAGTATCGGCATCAAAATGTACTTAAAGTACTAAAAGTAAAAGTACTCATTGTGCAGAATGTCCCATTTCACAAGTTCAAAATGTGTATAAAATCTATTGAAAATAGCCGATCTACAAGCTCACAATGCGACGTATTGTGAGCTTGTAGACCGGCTATTTTCAAATGGCCGAAATGTATAGGGTTGAAGTGGTTAATGTATGTTTTCTAATCAAATTTTAAATCTCCAAAGTAACTATAGTAGTAACTAAAGTTTTCAAATAATTGTAGTGAAGTAAAAGCAAAAATGTTGTCTCTGAGATGTAGTGGAGTAGAAGTAAAAGTACTGGAAATTGGAAATACTCAAGTAAAGTACAAATACCTCAAAATTGTACTTAAGTACAGTACTTAAGTAAAAGTACTTAGTTACTTTCCACCACTGCACCAGTGGGAGGAATAATGTACTCAGATGTTTTACGGAAGTAAAAGTATCAATACTGCAATATAGAAATACTCTGTTACAAGAAAGTAAATGTACTCATTGTGCAGAAGTGTTGTTTTTGGCCGCACATTTCTATTTTAGTTTTAGTCAATAGTCTTTGGAATGAAAGTGGAATGAAAGTTGTAGTCATATTTTAGTCACCTGGAATGTTTTAGTGTTAGTCTAGTTTTAGTCGACTGAGTGTCATGAGATTTTAGTCGACTAAATCTACAGTTGATTTAGTCGACTAAAATGTGTTTTGGCGGGCCTTGATGCCGTCGTAATGACTGATTTTACACTTGTGAGCTTGTAGATCAGCGTATATAGCTTGTAGATCAGCTATATTTTACAATATAAATGGGGGTCCCAGAGATAGAAATGCCATTAAATGGGGGTCCGTAGCCTAATTCAGGTCAAACCTGGGGGTCCTTGAAATGAAAATGGTTGAAAATCACTGCTAGAGCCGTAATGATCTTCTCTTATACTTGGCATGTATATTGTCTAATGGGGGGTCCGCAGGCTAATAAGTGTCAATGTATTGAGTTTGTGCTTGAAATGTACTGTAATTCTGCAAACTGTTAAACGAGGCCTGCCGGGAACATAGGAATTTTAACACGTAGAATCTTGTGGCCTGCCACAAACGGAAAAGCCGTTTTAACAGCGATGTATTCATTAATGCATGTTTTAATACGATCGTATCGAAATCTACCGTCCGTTAGCTTTGTTGTGCTTCTGACCCAATGGGCGCGGCCATTTTGAAAATGCGCGCGCATCCACTAACATTGCCGGCTCTGTTTTCAGACGGCTTTATCTCACAGAAGCGACATTGCAGAGGACGCTTTGTCCCAGACAAGCGTTTTCAACGGCCTGTAGCAGGCGCTGTGATACTCGCGGTCCACTTTTTCCACCACCGACCGAGAGAACGAGCACCAGCTTCGTCAACACACACGGAATGGTTTCATAGTAAAATGCGATACGGATATTTGGCTCTTCAAAGTAAGTGTCACGCGTGATTAAACCATGGCAATACGCAATTGAGGGATTAATTAATGGCGGCAGGAATTGTGTTAATAAATATTTCAATCAATCAATCAAAAATGTGGAGGTCCTTGACATGAAAAAGGTTGAAATGAAAACCCAGTGGTCTAAACAAGGTGGATCACAGTGAAACTAATGCAGCTTAATTCACGCACACACACAATCTGTCTGAGAACGTATTGTTTTATTTTTATTTTACACAAGCTCTATAATTATACACGTCTGGAGACGTGTTTTGACTACAACGGCATTAAGGCAACAAATCCACAGGAGTTTTGTGGCGCATTTAACCCATTTATACCCGAGAACAGATTCTACAAAATGTCTTCTAAATCATGACAGTTTTCTGAAGGAAAAAAAAACGTATGTTTCTATGTCAGTGGTTCTCAAACGTTTTCATGTCAAGGAGCCCCAGAATTATCTGTATTTGGCCGCGGACCCCCATCTGAAAATATGTAGTTCCAGGGACAGCCCCCCAGAAGCAATGATATGAGTTAAAAACGTATATATTCACGATTTTTCAAAAATAGCAGACCTACAAGCTCGTAGCGCGGCACCGAGTGCCGCGCTACGAGCTTGTAGATCTGCTATTTTTTCCACAGCTAAAGTATAACATAATGCTTAAAAAAAACACCAAAAGGGGTTCCCGCCCAGAATGGATTAAGTGATGTGGAGGCATGCAGCAGCACCGCTACCATTGGAGACAGATGCAGATGGCTCTAACTAACGTCATTGTAACACAGACAGACAGACAGACATACACAGGAGGACATAGACTATGACATCTTCCTGTTGGAATTCTCTGCATTCTGTGTCCAACGAGGCGTGGAGGGGTTTTCCCAGTGGCGTGCACAGATAGACACTAGGGGGTGCTAGAGCACCCCCTGCCCTTTTGGCAATGTGCCCTTTTTGATTTTTCAAAAATAGCAGACCTACAAGCTCGTAGCGCGCCACTCGGTGGCGCGCTATGAGCTTGTAGATCTGCTATTTTTCAATAGCTAAAGCATAACATAATGCTAACACCAAAAGGGGTTCCCGCCCAAAATGGATTAAGGCAACCGGCCGGTTCCACGCGCTGCACAAGGTGCCCTTTTTTAACTTGAGCACCTGCCCCTCTAAATGTCTGTGCACGCCACTGGGTTTTCCCCTCTATAAGCACCGCCACTGAAATGCCTCCACGATCTCACAGGCAAAAGGCTAAACTTATGTCATTTAGGATGATCAGTGGTTCCCAAACCTTTTCCATGTCAAGGACCACCAAATGGACACTAATCAGCCCGCGGACCCCCATCAGAAAATATATGCCAAGGAAGCCCCGATAAGAGAAGATCTTCACGGCTCTCTAGCAGTGATTTTCACCGATTTTCATTTTCAAGGACTCGCAGGTTTGACCTGAATTAGGCTACGGAGACAACCATTTAATGTCCTTTCTATCTCTCAGTGGTCATATCTCAGTTACTATGACCACTCATTCAACTATATGACCACTCATTCAGTTACTATGACCACTCATTCAACTATATGACCACTCATTCAACTATATGACCACTCATTCAACTATATGACCACTCATTCAACTATATGACCACTCATTCAGTTACTATGACCACTCATTCAACTATATGACCACTCATTCAACTATATGACCACTCATTCAGTTACTATGACCACTCATTCAACTATATGACCACTCATTCAACTATATGACCACTCATTCAACTATATGACCACTCATTCAACTATATGACCACTCATTCAGTTACTATGACCACTCATTCAACTATATGACCACTCATTCAGTTACTATGACCACTCATTCAACTATATGACCACTCATTCAACTATATGACCACTCATTCAACTATATGACCACTCATTCAACTATATGACCACTCATTCAGTTACTATGACCACTCATTCAGTTACTATGACCACTCATTCAACTATATGACCACTCATTCAGTTACTATGACCACTCATTCAGTTACTATGACCACTCATTCAACTATATGACCACTCATTCAGTTACTATGACCACTCATTCAACTATATGACCACTCATTCAACTATATGACCACTCATTCAACTATATGACCACTCATTCAGTTACTATGACCACTCATTCAGTGACTATGACCACTCATTCAGTTACTATGACCACTCATTCAACTATATGACCACTCATTCAGTTACTATGACCACTCATTCAGTTACTATGACCACTCATTCAGTTACTATGACCACTCATTCAGTGACTATGACCACTCATTCAGTTACTATGACCACTCATTCAGTTACTATGACCACTCATTCAACTGTATGACCACTCATTCAGTTACTATGACCACTCATTCAGTTACTATGACCACTCATTCAACTGTATGACCACTCATTCAGTTACTATGACCACTCATTCAGTTACTATGACCACTCATTCAACTATATGACCACTCATTCAGTTACTATGACCACTCATTCAACTATATGACCACTCATTCAACTATATGACCACTCATTCAACTATATGACCACTCATTCAACTATATGACCACTCATTCAACTATATGACCACTCATTCAGTTACTATGACCACTCATTCAACTATATGACCACTCATTCAACTATATGACCACTCATTCAACTATATGACCACTCATTCAGTTACTATGACCACTCATTCAACTATATGACCACTCATTCAGTTACTATGACCACTCATTCAGTTACTATGACCACTCATTCAACTATATGACCACTCATTCAGTTACTATGACCACTCATTCAACTATATGACCACTCATTCAACTATATGACCACTCATTCAACTATATGACCACTCATTCAGTTACTATGACCACTCATTCAACTATATGACCACTCATTCAGTTACTATGACCACTCATTCAACTATATGACCACTCATTCAACTATATGACCACTCATTCAGTTACTATGACCACTCATTCAGTTACTATGACCAGTTGACCACTCATTCAGTTACTATGACCACTCATTCAACTATATGACCACTCATTCAGTTACTATGACCACTCATTCAGTTACTATGACCAGTTGACCACTCATTCAGTTACTATGACCACTCATTCAACTATATGACCACTCATTCAGTTACTATGACCACTCATTCAACTATATGACCACTCATTCAGTTACTATGACCACTCATTCAACTATATGACCACTCATTCAGTTACTATGACCACTCATTCAACTATATGACCACTCATTCAACTATATGACCACTCATTCAACTATATGACCACTCATTCAACTATATGACCACTCATTCAGTTACTATGACCACTCATTCAGTTACTATGACCACTCATTCAACTATATGACCACTCATTCAACTATATGACCACTCATTCAACTATATGACCACTCATTCAGTTACTATGACCACTCATTCAGTTACTATGACCACTCATTCAACTATATGACCACTCATTCAACTATATGACCACTCATTCAGTTACTATGACCACTCATTCAACTATATGACCACTCATTCAGTTACTATGACCACTCATTCAACTATATGACCACTCATTCAGTTACTATGACCACTCATTCAACTATATGACCACTCATTCAGTTACTATGACCACTCATTCAACTATATGACCACTCATTCAGTTACTATGACCACTCATTCAACTATATGACCACTCATTCAGTTACTATGACCACTCATTCAACTATATGACCACTCATTCAGTTACTATGACCACTCATTCAGTTACTATGACCAGTTGACCACTCATTCAGTTACTATGACCACTCATTCAACTATATGACCACTCATTCAGTTAC
>NC_136800.1:41283423-41358423 GCF_951216825.1 Electrona antarctica | reverse complement strand
TACTCTGTTACAAGTAAAAGTACGGAATTGACAATTTACTCCAGTAAAACTACAAAGGTATTGCCTTCAAAATGTACTTAAAAGTACCAAAAGTAGAAAGTACTCATTGTGCAGAATGTCTCATTTCAAGTTTTCAAATGTATATCAAATTCTTTTGAAAATAGCAGATCTACAAGCTCACAATGTGTCGCATTCGCGACACATTGTGAGCTTGTAGATCGGCTATTTTCAAATGGCAGAAATGTAAACCATGGCTGAAGTGGTTAAAGACTTAATGTAGGCTTTGTTACCAATAATAATAATCAAAGTATACAAAGTAACTCAAGTTCGAGTTCCAATAAAGGCAGTGGAGTTAAAAGTACAATGTTTGGATCCGAGATGTAGTGGAGTAGAAGAAAGAGTATTGGACGTTGGAAATACTAGTATATAAAGTACAAAATAATACCTCAACATTGTACATTGTACTGATTTTACACTTGGTTGCGTGCGGACAGACAGGAGGAGGGGGTGGTATGACAGACAGACAGACAGACAGACAGACAGACAGACAGACAGACAGACAGACAGGAGGGGGTGGTATGACAGACAGACAGACAGACAGACAGACAGACAGACAGACAGACAGACAGACAGACAGACAGACAGACAGACAGACAGACAGACAGACAGACAGACAGACAGGAGGGGGTGGTATGACAGACAGACAGACAGACAGACAGGAGGGGGTGGTATGACAGACAGACAGACAGACAGACAGACAGACAGACAGACAGACAGACAGACAGACAGACAGACAGACAGACAGACAGACAGACAGACAGACAGACAGACAGACAGACAGACAGACAGACAGACAGACAGGTATGCACGCAGTAACCAGATAGACGTTGAAACTTGATCTTCTGACTAATAGCAGTTGGTTCGTTCAGAGAAGACATTCCTAACTTGTTCTGGAGTTCACCTGCATGAGCAGCACAAAGACCAGAGAGAGATGGTGGGGGAGGGGAGGGGAGGACCCCCCCCCCCCCCATTGACCTCTTAAAGTTCACCTGAGCAGAGCTGTCAGCCCCCCCCCTCCAGGGGCCTAGAGGGGTTACGTTGGAGACCTCAGAGCAACAGTGCCAACACACACTGTCTCCCATGCTGTGCAGCCAGTGTTGTTTTTATCAGTACATTTATATTTTAGTTTTAGTCACATTTTAGTCACCTATAGAATGTTTCAGTGTTAGTCCAGTTTTGGTCGAGTTTAATGTCATACGATTTTAGTCAGCATTTTACACTTTGTTTGCATGCTGAAAATAGCAGATCTACACATCGCGCCGCGGTGCGACGGACCTTAGATTGAGAACCGGAGTTGTAAGGCTAAACCATGGGACGCAAGCAGGCCCCTAGCTGCAAAGGTCACGACCTTACCTAAACTATGCATGACAACAACATAGCATGGTCCTTACAGATGCATAACAACATAGCATGGTCCTTAAAGATACATAACAACATAGCCTGGTCCTTAAAGATACATAACAACATAGCATGGTCCTTGAAGATACATAACATAGCATGGTCCTTGAAGATACATAACAACATAGCATGGTCCTTAGAGATACATAACAACATAGCATGGTCCTTGAAGATACATAACAACATAGCATGGTCCTTAGAGATACATAACAACATAGCATGGTCCTTAAAGATACATAACAACATAGCATGGTCCGTGAAGCTACATAACAACATAGCATGGTCCTTGAAGCTACATAACAACATAGCATGGTCCTTGAAGCTACATAACAACATAGCATGGTCCTTGAAGCTACATAACAACATAGCATGGTCCTTGAAGCTACATAACAACATAGCATGGTCCTTGAAGCTACATAACAACATAGCATGGTCCTTGAAGCTACATAACAACATAGCATGGTCCTTGAAGCTACATAACAACATAGCATGGTCCTTGAAGCTACATAACAACATAGCATGGTCCTTAAAGATACATAACAACATAGCATAGTCCTTGAAGATACATAACAACATAGCATGGTCCTTGAAGATACATAACAACATAGCATGGTCCTTGAAGATACATAACAACATAGCATGGTCCTTGAAGATACATAACAACATAGCATGGTCCTTGAAGATACATAACATAGCATGGTCCTTGAAGATACATAACAACATAGCATGGTCCTTAAAGATACAACACACATAGCCAGGATTTAAAGTACTTTCACTTTGCACTCAGGACTTGGGTAAAACGTGGAGACATGATACACCGGAGGAGTGCTTGGGGGTGAGGTGGAGTCAGAAGAGGTGAGTCTTCTCCTCAGACTGTACAGCTCAGACTAAAAAGTCTTCTCCTCAGACTAGACCTCAGACTAAATAGTCTTCTCCTCAGACTAGACCTCAGACTAAATAGTCTTCTCCTCAGACTAGACCTCAGACTAAATAGTCTTCTCTTCAGACTGTAAACCTCAGACTAAATAGTCTTCTCCTCAGACTAGACCTCAGACTAAATAGTCTTCTCCTCAGACTGTAAACCTCAGACTAAATAGTCTTCTCCTCAGACTAGACCTCAGACTAAATAGTCTTCTCTTCAGACTGTAAACCTCAGACTAAAAAGTCTTCTCCTCAGACTAGACCTCAGACTAAATAGTCTTCTCTTCAGACTGTAAACCTCAGACTAAATAGTCTTCTCCTCAGACTAGACCTCAGACTAAATAGTCTTCTCTTCAGACTGTAAACCTCAGACTAAATAGTCTTCTCCTCAGACTAGACCTCAGACTAAATAGTCTTCTCTTCAGACTGTAAACCTCAGACTAAATAGTCTTCTCCTCAGACTAGATCTCAGACTAAATAGGTCTGCATACTGCATAGAGTCTAGAGCCCCCCTTCCTTCCACACAGGCACATGCACAGTATTATGGATGTTTTCCAGACTTTAAACCAACAGTCTGATGATCATGAATGTCCGACTCACTATGAGCTGACCTGCAACAGACTCTGTATATACTGTATTGTATGGTATATGTTACCAGCTCTTGTGGTTAGAGTGTCCGCCCTGGGACTGGGAGGTCGGGGTTCGATCCCCAGCCGGGTCATAAATGGTAAATGGTAAATGGTGCATTTATATAGCGCCTTTATCCAAGGCGCTTTACATAAATTGTGCATTACATTCACCCATTCACACACCGATGGCAGCGGAAACCATGCAAGGCACCAACTAGCACATCGGGAGCAATTAGGGGTGCAGTGTCTTGCTCAAGGACACTTCGACAGTAACTCTGGGGGAGCCCGGGTTCGAACTGGCAACCTTGCGGTTCCCATCCAGGCACTCTACCCCTGAGCCACCGCCTCCCCGTTGGGACCCAGTGCCTCCCTGCTTGGCACTCAGCATCAAGGGTTGGATTGGGGGTAAGTCCCTGCGACATACTAGCGTCATGTCCAGGGGGTGTACATCAAGCTGCCTCACGCTACAGAAACAGGAGATAGGCTCCTGCCCTATGGGCCTCATGGCTCTGCAAGGCTTACTTACTTACTTATAGTATATGTTACAGCACAGACAAATCAAGATTACAAAAGGAGCATAAAGGTCTCCACACACCGGGCGCGAATCGGATGCGAATTCGGATTTTTAGCGGCGTTTCTCCATCGGTTTTCCGAAAAACGCGGCCGGTGTGCAACCACCTTTAGTCTTTTTCTACACGCGTCGACACCGCGGCCCGGCCCGGGTGCGAGGCTCACCGATGCCGTCCTCCCGCTCGCCAATGTATTTATTTATTTAGCCGGCGGCGGCGTTTGATCTTTAGCCCGGCCGCAGACAAGCTGCACTGGCGTGGTGAGGAACGGACGATTTGAGACGTAACGCCAACAGAGAGACAGAGTTGGCAGCAGTGTGCCACCGATGTGTGTTCTTATAGTGGCACAGGATGCATTTATGCTCACAAACGTCTGGAGACGAGACCGACACAAACACGCAGACAGATACGACTGCACTACTCCAAGTCTGCCTCATATAAAACACTGAGTGTGTGCGTGCGTGCGTGCGTGCGTGCGTGCGTGCGTGCGTGCGTGCGTGCGTGCGTGCGTGCGTGCGTGCGTGCGTGCGTGCGTGCGTGCGTGTGTGCGCGTGCGTGCATGCATGTGCGCGTGCGTGCGTGCATGCGTGCTTGCGTGCGTGTTTTCTGCTCTGATTAAAGAGAAGAAAGGCAGGAATGCCTGAATAAAGGTCTTATTCTCCTTCCCAGCGCACAGGCACATGCACGCACACACACACACACACACACACGCACACTCTAACTGCAGGCTATGAAGGAAGTGTTCCATTCTAAGGATGAGAGAGGCTCCAACCAGCTAGTTATGGCATTTAGTTTTAGAGCATTTAGTTACACATTCAGAGTGTGTTGGAACAAGTTCTGCTACTTAACAGTAAGCACACACACACACACACACACACACACACACACACACACACACACACACACACACACACACACACGCACACACTTCAAAACAAACATTCAGCAGTGTGTCTGCTGTGGTTTATAATCATGGATAAAGAAACACATAACATAGCAGTGCTGCCCTACAAAGCCAGAGTGCAGTCACTACATTTTTGTTCGAAATTGAGTTATAACTAAAACAAATGAAGGTTTCAGTTTTATCTTGTCGTGGCAAAGTTTCAAAAGTTACATTTTGTTTTGTATTAGAGAAAAAAAGTTATTTTTTTTTGCAGTAACTACAAAACCGAGACAGGCAGTCACTACATTTTTGGTCGAAATTGAGTTACTAACTAAAAATAAAATTAACTCCTTGGTGTCCGTTTTATCTTGTCGTGGGAAAGTTTCAGAGCTTCATTTTGTTTTGGAGAAAAAGCATTGAAAAGTGTGCAGTCACTACATGTCGAAGGTCAAGGGTCAAATCAGCCAAATCAGTCTGATTTTTGGGGCCATGAATACATACATGCACACGTAGTATCAGTGATGGAAAAAGTACTCACATTTTTTCACTTAAAAAGTAAAAGTATCAATTCTGCAATGTAGAAGTAAAAGTATCGGCATCAAAATGTACTTAAGGTACTAAAAGTAAAAGTACTCAGAATGGTGTACTCAGAACTGGTGAAATGTCCCATTTCACCAGTTCAAAATGTGTAGAAAATCATTTGAAAATAGCCGATCTACAAGCTCACAATGCGTCAGGGTTAATGTATGTTTTCTAATCAAAATTAAAATCTCTAACTGTTTACCTGAACGCACGTTCTCATACACGGTAAATGGTGCATTTATATGGGCTTTACATAGATTGTGCATTACATTCACACACACACACAGACACAGACACACACACATTCATACACCGATGGCGGTGGAAACCATGCAAGGCACCAACCTGCACCTCAGGAGCAATTAGGGGTTCAGTGTCTTACGACACTAACTCTGGGGGAGCCCAGAGGGTTCGAACTGGCAACCTTGCGGTTGCCATCCGGTCACTCTACCCCTGAGCCACCGTCGCCGCTGGTAAGCAACAGAGCACAGCAGAGTGTGGGCCGATTCATACTCCTTTTTTACCGCTGTAGTGCCGACTTTAGGACGGTACCCGCCCCCCCCCGAACCTCAAATGACGTCACATTGTAGGCTCTACAGAGCCGAACCGACTTTTATTCAACTCTAAAATACTCTGAATCGCGCCTTAGGCTCCAGTAGACTGACTGCTTCTGTGGTGTTCTGCAATCTGCACGCAGCAATAATGCCTCCTCCTCCATCAAAGGAGAGATTCGTTCAATTCCAAGGCAAACTTTTTATTTCGTTACTGTCTGATTATTTTAAGTCTTTTGTGTTTATGTGTCTAAAACTCTCGTACACTATAAAACAATGAAGGCTTAGGCTATCAGCTGTTCTGAGTATGCCATGTAGGCGCATGCGCGCACGCGCGTGTGCATGTGTGTGCGTGTGCGTGCATGTGACGTCATTAAGATTTTGTGTTACCGGGAAAAAAATCACCACTACACCACTGGGTATTATGAGTGGGGAGGAATTGGAGCAGCTCAGACACTTTAAATATCCCTGGGACCAACCATAGACAATAAACTCACCTTTCAGACCAATGCAGATAACATCTACAAAAAGGCAAGGCAGCGGCTTTTATCTTCTCAGGAAACTGAGAAGTTTTAATGCTAGTGAACACACCCTGACCATGGTCTATAGGTCACTCACTGAGTGTGTTCTCACTTTTAACATCGTGGGAATCTATCAGTTAGAGATTAGGCCTGACGTCAACATTTTTAAAATGTCTTCTAAATTCTGACAGTTTTCTGAAATACCTACTGTATGTTTATGTAT
Source organism: Electrona antarctica (assembly GCF_951216825.1). Taxonomy (NCBI): domain Eukaryota; kingdom Metazoa; phylum Chordata; class Actinopteri; order Myctophiformes; family Myctophidae; genus Electrona; species Electrona antarctica. The sequence continues at coordinate 41,352,086 of NC_136800.1, read as the reverse complement.
CAGTGGTGCTCAAGATTTCATGTCAAGGACCCCCAAAATTATATGTAATGCCGACCCCGATCTGAAAATATGTTGTTCCAGGGAGGGACCCCCCAGAAGCAAAGATTTGAGTTAAAAACGTTCGCTCTGAAAGAATATACTCAAACATTTGGGCCACATTTTCACTATTTTTCAACAGCTAAAGTACAACATAATGCTTAAAAAACACCAAAAGGGGTTCCTGCCCAAAATGGGTTAAAACAAGCTCACCCAGGTAGTCAGCCAGGCTAGTAAGATCACTGGAGACAAACAATTGCAACTTCAGGACATATACAACCTCTCCATAACCAACTTCAGGACATATACAACCTCTCCATAACCAACTTCAGGACCGCTCCATAACCAACTTCAGGACATATACAACCTCTCCATAACCAACTTCAGGACATATACAACCGCTCCATAACCAACCGCTCCACAACCAAAAAGGCAATTCAGATTTACAATGATTCTACCCAGCCTCTTCGCCCCATGCATTTGACTTTAAACGTTACCATCAGGCAGGACGCTTAGAGTGAAATTAGCACCAAAAAAAGAAGGGTTACAAGACTTACAAGAGTTTGTGCCAACTGCTGTTGACATTTTAAATAAGAAAATGTTTAAATGGTTCCACCACCTAATCCCCACAGCCCATGATCACTGTTGCTGCGTTATGTGAATGCATTTTATATAGTACCGGTATTTTAATGCATTTGTGTATTTTTTTATGTAATGTTTTATTGTTGTAAACTGACTGCCGGTGTGCCAAAGACAAATGTCCATTTTGTGTCAACTTTAATGGACAATAAAGTTCTCTTTATCTTTATCTTTTATTTACCTATATAACCTAGCCTGGGAGGCATACCATTTTGGGTTTATGATCCGGTCGGGAGCGGATGTTAACACTCCGATTGCCTGGGGTTATTGAATCCATTAAATCATAGCGCCCGGCGATTTATAGCAGCGGAGCAGTTTTACTGATGGACCGGATGTTATCCCGGATGTGGCTGTAGCAGCTAAATGTAACCAAAACACTCTAGAGCCGATCGACAACAACGGGAGGTATGATTAAATCTAACGCGACTAGAGACGGGACTGCGGTGGGCCGTCTAAGACATGATCTTTTCTTAGAATTGGACGGGATGATTTAGATCAAGAGTTATTAAAGTTTTAAGATTTTCGGTCTCGTCGGCAAAACAGGGGGGGAACATTTTCAATGACGTCCCACTGCTACGCAACATCGAGTATTGCTCGATGTTTTTGATAAAACTTCGTCCTGGGCGTGTTACTAATTGAAAGGACGGTGAACTCCGTCCTGGGCGATCGGGGTGTTAAGTTACGTCATGTTATAGTCACTGGTTTGTAGTGATCAGGCAGGAACCCACAAACCGGAACCAGAAATAATTACCCCAAATAATTCCCTGCGTCATAATTTTAGGGCCTACCCAATGAAAGCCTTGATGTGGCGTATGAATCCCACAAGTTTCTTCAAGCACTTCTTGGAATAGTTTGTTTGGCATCTTCTTTTCCTTTGGGCTTTTCCCCTTCAGGGGGGTCGCCACAGCGAATCATCTGCCTCCACCTCACCCTGTCCTCTGCCTCCTCTTCTCACACACCAACTAACTTCATGTCCTCTTTACTTTCACTACATCCATAAATCTTCTCTTTGGACTTCCTCTAGGCCTCCTGCCTGGCAGTTCCAACCTCAACATCCTTCTCACTGCGCAAAAAGCATGGAATAAGGATGTGTATATTACAGGAAACTCCCGTTAAACTTTCCAACAAACTCTGGTAAACTCCCGAATTGTACCATCACACCTGTATATTACCGTATATTAACTGTATATGCCCGCTAAACTTGAGGTTTACGGGCAAAATACAGTGCCCATAATTGCCCGTTAACTCCTCTTTTCACGCAGTACCGATATTACTCACTATCCCTCCTCTGTACGTGTCCAGACCATCTCAGTCTGCATGGCCCAGTGGCGTGCACATATAGACACTAGGGGGTGCTAGAGCACCCCCTGCCCTTTTGGCAATGTGCCCTTTAAAAAAAAAAAGAAAAAAAAGAAAAACACAAACACAAAGCTCCGTAATGAAGTGGTTGCACCACTTAAACATCTCCAAAGTGATACTCTTTACACAAAAGCATCAAAAGCAGCAGATCCAGGCGCGTTTTCATCTTGTAGATCTGCTGCTTTGTCCATGTTTCTGATTCTGAATCATGAAAAGTAACCGTTTTGGACATTAATAATAAGGGTTCCACCCCGACAGAGCTGATAAAGGAGATATGTGGCAGAAGAAGCGTTGCGGCTCACAGTGCAGACGAACAGCCCAAAATAATTACAACCAAACCACAACCACTATAAAATCATTGTCAGGAAGACTTAAAAAAAATGTTTTAAGCAAAGGGGGAAAAAAACAAAACAAGACAGGAAAGTCCCCATGGGATGCACACATCACAGGTGTTTGTGTTTCTGTAATTGCCATAGCTCTATAAAAAGTCCAAATTTACACTTCATAATACTCTGCTGAGGAGGAGTGTCATTTTCCATCTCCTTAAAACTGCACTACGCAACTTTCCTCTTCTACTAGGTACATACATCTCTTCACAATTAATCGAAAACATATCGCGGTCTAGTTTCAGACACCTATGCGATCTCATTTATACATTTCGTGCAGCACTAGTTGGCTGTCCAGTTCATTTTAGTTACTCTTGTGTTTTTGCTACAAGTCGGGCTACAAGTCGAGCACTTTGATGTTTAAAGCCACAGTAGTTATGGCTCCAGGTGACACATTTTGAATGTAGTAAATGTTCAGCAACTACAGACTAAAGACAATACATATTTTCATGGAAAAAATTAGAATCATGTGAGAATCGTGATCTCAATTCCCGTGGAGGAAAATCGAGATTCAATTTGAGCAAGAATCGTGCAGCACTATCTTCTACCCCGGACTTGAAGCTGGTTTCCTGTCACTGTGCTGACAGACAGTTTAGTTGCTACCATCCTCATGGCAAAATGTACATAGCAGTGCTAAAGTATCGATACTGCAACGTAGAAATACTCTGTATAAACAGTATTGGTACCACCGTACCAAAATATACCTAAAGTACCAAAAGTAAAAGTAGTCGTGGTGCAGAATGTCTATAATGTGTAAAAGATATTTTGAAAATAGCCAATCTACAATATGAGCTTATAGATCTGCTAGTTATATATTGTAGATCTGCTATATAATCAAAATCTACCAAGTAACAAAAGTTTTCAAATATGAGTACCACAGACGAATAACAGTCTAAGTCCACACTATTGATCCATAATATATAAATGATAGATAAGGGTTCAGGACAACAAGGCCTTCTCGTGGAGGGGTCAGTCTGAAATTTGGACATAGACTGTTTTTCGTCTGTGGTACTCTTATTGTAAAGTGGAGTAAAGGTACGACATTTGCCTCCGAGATATAATGGGAGTAGAAATAGAAAAAACTGGGAAATACTCAAGTATACAAATACCTCACAATTGTAGGTAGGCTACAGTACTTACTTTCCTAAATGTATATAGCTCGTAGAAAGTCCTTCCACCGACCTCTTTGTAGCTTACTACTATATAACAGCGTGTAATCAAGCGGCAGCTACACTGTTCACTATGGAAGCGTCTCCGTGAATGATTGCGTCACACAGCCAAAGCATGGCTCCCCGACCAGCACTTTGCTGTTGAGTGAGGAGACTTTAATAGCACTTAATGTCCCATTGTAGGAACACTCTCAACTGGATCTTAACAACTTTACATCCTCTCTGTGTGTGTGCGTGTGTGTGTGTGTGCGCGCGCACACAGTGCCAGTAGTCTAGTATGCTAAGAAGTTCGTAAAGGCACAGTAGGCTATGTAGGTTTGTCCTGTGTTGTTTACATAGCATAACAATTAATACATATTTACCCGGCATCACCCATACCCATGCATGGCAACCCCAGCCTACATCTGCAGAATTCCCCACACCTGCCAGTTGATTACTAGTACACTTTTCAGTCATACAGAGACAAAGAGCTCTCATAATTGTCACCCCCGCCCCCCGGCTGCGGCTCAGCGCTCCAAGAGCAAATGTGGAGAACAAATATCGCACAAATGTGGAGAACAAATATTGCATACAGCAATGTATGTGACAAATAGTAGGACTTTAAGCCTTTAACCTTTACCTACCTCACATCATATACCTACCCTACCTACCTATGTACCAAACTACCTACCTACCTACGTACCAACCTACCTGCCTATATACCTGCCTACCTACATACCTACCTACCTACCTATGTACCAACCAACCCATTTACCTACCTACCTACCTGTGTACCTACCTACCGGTGTACCAACCAACCCATGTACCTACCTACCTAGTATGTACCAACCAACCCATGTACCTACCTACCTATGTACCAACCAACCTACCTACCTACCTACCTACGTAACAACCAACCTACCTACCTATGTACCAACCTACCTACCTAACAACCTACCTACATACATGCATACCTGTACATACATTCCTACCCAGGTACTTGATGGTGACATAGAGAGAGACAGACAGACAGACAGACAGACAGACAGACGTTCGTACCCAGGTACTTGATGGTGACATATAGAGACAGACAGACAGACATCAGTTCCTACCCAGGTACTTGATGGTGAACCCTCGCGGCGGGTTCAGCGAGCGCCTCATCCAGCCCTCCCTCAGCACCTCCAGGTGGTCCTCCTTGCCCTGGATGAGCAGCACGTGCTCGTCAATCCAGCCCAGGAAGAAGCTCTCGGCCACGGCCTCGGCGATGCGCCCGTTCCACAGGTGGTGCTGCTGCAGCGTGTTCTCCGCCTTGAAGTCGGCGAATATCTCGTAGCCGGTGTGGTGCCGGGGCAGCTCGTCGCTCTCGGACACGCCGCCGGCGCGCTCCCCCCCTGACCCCGTCCCGACCACCCTGGACAGCACGATGGCCAGGGAATGAGGAGCGATCTGTAGGAAGGACTCCATGGCTTTATCGCTTCCCTCCTCCTCCTTCCTTCCTTCCTTCCTCCCCCCCTAACTCGAATATATCGATATCGACGGTATCGATATCATCGTGTTGGCACGATGATGACACAAGGTAGGTAGGCGTGGCTCCGTGACAAAGAGGCGGACCATGTTATCTTTTTTTTTGTATTATTCCAGCGGGGCGTCAGGCTACAGAGGCCGGGGCTGACCGCCTCTATGCCCGCCCGGTATGAGCCTCTATAGCCCAGCACCGGTACTATGAAGGCGCTAGCAGCGCATCCCTCCTCCTCCTCCACAACCGAACCGCACACACACACACACACACACACTTCTTTATGTATCGTAACGTCGCGTGACTGGCTTGACTTGAAAGGCGGCTCGCTCGAGCGTTTTTCTTTTAGCAACGACGGTCCATCACCATCATCATCATCATCATCATCTTCTCGAGCCACGCACGCTCCTCCGCTCGAGGCGAACGATGCATGCCACGCGCGGGGGCGGGAGGGAAGGGAAGGGAAGGGAGGATTTTTTTTTAAACCGACGGTCTGAACACCTCGACAGGTCGTTCGGTTAGGTTAGGTTGGGTTAGTTAGCCGCTTGCTAACGGACACCACCACCACCATGCACACACAGCACGGATACAATTCATTCACCCAGCCAGCCAGACAGGCAGGCAGGCGAGCCCCCTTTTTTGTGTCCTCCTCTCCTCCTCCTCCGTACGGACGGTCGGTCGGTCGGTCGGTCGTCGCCAGGCAGCAGCGCGAGCGTCGCCCCGGACGGACGGACGGACAAGGTCTCGCGGGACACCTGTCCTCCTTTTTCTGGTTCACCAAAACCCACCGTCCTTCTTCTCCTCCTTCTTCTCCTTCCTTCTCCTCCTTCAGGGCTTTAATATTAAAAAAAAGAGCGGCACGTGTGAATGATGCGGTCACGTGAAAAAAAACCCGCTTGTCTTTCTTTCTGTGTCTTTCTTCTCCGTGCCTGTGCTGGCGCGCGCGGTGCGGTGCGGTGCGGTGCAGTGTGACGGCAGGCAGGCAGAGGCAGCCAGCAGCTGGAAGGATGAGGAGGGGAGGGGAGGGAGGGCGAGGGAGGGAGGGAGGGATGTCGCCAGCAGGTACAGTACGGTACGGTACGACAGGAGGGTCAAGTTGAACACCGTAAACACACTGAAACTACGTTGGTTTCCGCCCTAGGTTTTCATAATAAATGTATACAAACATGGGAGTTAATGTTATGTTAATAGTCTGTGTTTTTTGGCTATGATTTTTTTTGAGCGGCGCTAGTCGCTCCTATATGCACAGCTTTGTGTCTGTCCGTATGAGCACGGAATGTCAATGTGATAAGAGCACCCCTCAATTCACACGAGTGTGATTATTTTTTCTTCATTTTACCTGTTTCAGTTTAGGAGAAAGTGATATCACAGAGTAAATAAATAAAATAATAGACATAGAGCCACTGCTCGCAGGGGCCCTTATAGTACACGGGGCCCTTGACTAGTACCAGGGGCCCCTGACTACCAGCCAGGTAGGCATTTAGCAGATCAAATAATGATGTAGGTCCCTCAGTCTATACAGTAGTAGGCTGTAACACGGCCCTCCGGCCCTACAGTTACAGGGCCCTTAAAGGTAGGCTATATTCAGTGATTTCACTTAATTCAAATATTAACCATATTAACCACTCCAACAACTGGCTTTGTACCCGTGTACCCGTGTTTGTTCGTACCAAAAAAACGAGCATGGTTGCTATGGTTAGCGTGTGACGTCACTGACATAGCCTATCAGACTATATAAGACCTTGCACCACTCAGTTCACACGGGTGTGATTTTTTGTTTTGTTGTGATTATCCTCCCTACTAGAGTGTGCTGACCATATAAGGAGTTCCTCCCTGTCCCCAGTTAACCCCTGGGGGTAAAAAAAAAACCTGTAGGTTTCGTTTTTGGCTATAGGTGGCCCAGCCGTCATCCAATCAGGATAGAGAGGGGCCTTCCGCCAATCATGATCGAGTGGGGGCGGGCCTTGGTGTGCGTCCTGTTGCGTGTATGTGTGCGTAGTGCGTGCATGTGCACATCTCGTTACTGGTGCGGACCGGGGTTTTTTTCTCCAAATCACCCAAATCTCTGAATGCTCCTTTAAAGACTATAAATCCTGTAAACTGCTCGGGTGTTTTTATTTTTTATCCGCAAATGCTTTTAGCCTACAGTTGCAACTATTGAAACGTTTAGCAGGAGAATTCAACTTTATAGTGCTGTGCACACCTTCAGTATTTTCCAGTTCTGCAATTATATGAGCTGCATTGCTACTACTACTACTATCTACTCTGAGGTAAGCCTACCTATTCTGTCTGTGAACAGTAAATCCCCAATGTCAAAGATAAGTAGCCTATATAGCCTATGGTATATGTGAGTCCCATTATTATATTTTGAAGCCAGAACTCCACAGACAGGATGTGGTTGCTGTTGTGGTTTGGCACAGCTGCCAGACCCATAGGAGGCAGACCAGGTAGGCCTACAGTGGAATGGAAGAGGATTTTACATTGTCTCCACCAGGCCGAAGGCATGGGGAGGGAGTATGTTTTGCACTCCGTCCGTCTGTCCGTGCATGTGTGCGTGCGTCAGTCCGTCCGTCCGTCCGTCCGTCCGTGTACAGCTAATCTCCGGCACCGTTGACCTGGTAGATGCCAAATTTTGCACACACACACTCCCTGGATGCCAACGATGAACCTCTGGCCCAAATTTTCCAGAACAGCCTTTTATTGTGCCACATTTTTTGATATTAGCCTACTCCTCCAGATTCTGTCCAAAAGTCCCGCAATTCGTTACACACTATCTCTATATTCATGTGCTCAAGACCGATCTGTCCGATATTTCATATTCCATCCTAATTGGCTTTCAAAGTTTGCAGGATTGGCCGTTTAACAAAAAGCCTGAAATCATGAACACAGCGTGCAATTTACATGAAATCTTTAACAGACTTTCCTACTAGGCTGAGGAATATATCCTACCCTTTTCACATTGGCCTAGCAGGCGGACTTATGCAAAACACATTTTTGGAACAAAATGCCTCAAATCAACCATCAAAGGCGTAAGAAGAAGTGGCATCCTTTTAACTTATTATGGCACCACCAGGAGGCCACAACCTGACCTGGCCTGGTGGAGACCTGTGCGCCTTCTCCACCAGGAGGCCACAACCTGACCTGGCCTGGTGGAGACCTGTGCCCCTTCTCCACCAGGAGGCCACAACCTGACCTGGCCTGGTGGAGACCTGTGCCCCTTCTCCACCAGGAGGCCACAACCTGACCTGGCCTGGTGGAGACTTGTGCCCCTTCTCCACCAGGAGGCCACAACCTGACCTGGCCTGGTGGAGACCTGTGCCCCTTCTCCACCAGGAGGCCACAACCTGACCTGGCCTGGTGGAGACTTGTGCCCCTTCTCCACCAGGAGGCCACAACCTGACCTGGCCTGGTGGAGACCTGTGCCCCTTCTCCACCAGGAGGCCACAACCTGACCTGGCCTGCTGGTGGAGCCCTGTGCCCCTTCTCCACCAGGAGGCCACAACCTGACCTGGCCTGGTGGAGACCTGTGCCCCTTCTCCACCAGGAGGCCACAACCTGACCTGGCCTGCTGGTGGAGCCCTGTGCCCCTTCTCCACCATGAGGCCACAACCTGACCTGGCCTGGTGGAGACCTGTGCCCCGAGGGGCACTTTTTCTAGTTTCCCTTATTTTGTAACTGTGTAGCCTATATGATGATTTCCTTTTTTGTTCGTTTTTTTTGCGAATATCTGTTCTGTCTTTAAATGTTCTGATGAATTAAATGGCGGACCCTGATGTAAACAAATCTAATTGCTTTTTGAGGGGCCTATGTCCAGCTTTGAGTGTTTGTGCAAAAACAAACATTGTCCTAAACAAAGTACAAACATTGAATGCCATTGACAATGAATTGCCAGCTTTGAGTGTTTGTGTAAACACAAACATTGAAGACAAAAGTGAGGAGGCAAATTGTGATTGGCCAGAATGAGATGAGTGCACTTCACCTGTAGGCCTACTTTCATTTAACTGTCATTCTACAAGCTGACTTGACATTTCCAATCAATGCTCTGCTCTGCTGCGGTCATGTTGTGGGAAAGATGGCACACTGCGACATCTACTGGCCACTTATGAGTATCGCAGGCTGCAACGGGAACAGTAGAAAGTTCATTGTGGGAATGTTGAAAGTTGAAATGCTATTTCAATTTCAACCATTATGATAAAATGTATCTGAGTTTTGTTTAATTTATTTTTGTCCCACCCTCGAATATATTGGCAGTCAAAGAGTAGACTATTATTTCTGATAAATAGATAATTGTGTAAGTGTTGTTGCTGTTTTGTTGTTACTGTTGTTTATGAGACCAAAGACAAAACTAACTAACTAACTTTTATCAGTGTGTCGTCCTGTCTGGAACTACACCTCCTGAATGCTATATATAGTCTGGAACTACACCTCCTGAATGCTATAGTCTGGAACTACACCTCCTGAATGCTATATAGAGTCTGGAACTACACCTCCTGAATGCTATATAGTCTGGAACTACACCTCCTGAATGCTATATAGTCTGGAACTACACCTCCTGAATGCTATATAGTCTGGAACTACACCTCCTGAATGCTATATAGTCTGGAACTACACCTCCTGAGTGTTATATAGAGTCTGGAACTACACCTCCTGAATGCTATATAGTCTGGAACTACACCTCCTGAATGCTATATAGTCTGGAACTACACCTCCTGAGTGTTATATAGAGTCTGGAACTACACCTCCTGAATGCTATATAGTCTGGAACTACACCTCCTGAATGCTATATAGTCTGGAACTACGCCTGCACAGTTCCAACCATGGAGGTGCTCACTGCTCGGACATCCTGTCATATGCGTTATTTATTTAATTAGCACAAATAGCTTAGCTGAAACAATGTAAACATGTACTTCTCGATGTTGTATTTTTTATTCAATGTCGTGTTGTAAATGAAAACGACCGGGTTGTCGTCAGACAGTCACACATCATCATCATCAGGTGGATCAAAATAATGACTGGCGCTCCTTTCCAAAAAAAAAGAAAATAAAACAGCTCCCGACTCTGAAGCACGAAGCTCAGGCGGGACAGTAGTATGAACATTACGTCATGTCACGATTATTGTGGCAAAAATAACTGCGATCGCCGATTAACGATATCGCGATAATCAAAACCTTATTCTGAGGAGAACGTTTGCCAAACAATTTCACATTTTTGGCGAATGGATTTGCGTAGAGTGAAATTAGAGCGAACCAAATGTACATATAACTTCACATGGTATATAGAGGGTTTAAATGGTACCGAATTTGCAGCTCAACCAAACGCTCATTGCTAGCGTACGACGGAGGACAATTTCACGCTAAATTAAAATCACCACGACGCAATTATTGTGAGTAGGGATGCACGATTAATCGGAATCTGCCATAGAAATGCCATATTGGTATCGGAACGGTCAAAATAATACAGATTATTTAATCGGTTTTCACCAGCAAAAAAATTATAAAAAATAAATCAATCTACATTTAATTTGTGTACTCATTCAGTGGTCATTCAGTTGTGAAAACAGACACTTGGAAAAGAGTATAGGCTATGATTTATTGAATATTTATTAACAGGCTTTGGGCCAAGCCCCTAGGGGCCTATAGGCTTGTTTCCATTGTGGTCCTCTGTATAATATCGGAATCGGTCAGAATCGGTATCAGCAGATATGACCCTGCAAATAATTGGAGATCGGATATCAGTCATAATTTCATAATCGTGCACCCCTAAATGTGAGCGTTCTTTTTACCAGGATAAGCGACAATAACTATTATCGTGCCACCCCCTAACGGACCACCGTCGGTCAACACAAACCGTCTTTCAACACAAACGGGGAACAAATGAACCTGCAACAAATTAATGTGGTGCGAGCGTCAGCCATTATATTATGCAACATTTTATATATCCCTATTGTTTTAAACGACCGACCCTTTAGAACCATCCTCGGCGGTCTGTAACTCTGACAGTCGTGGTGGGGCCGTGGCCCGAACTGGCGGGGGGGGGGGGGGGGGGGGAATTAATCCACGGAGGGGTGCCCCGGGGGCGCAGCCATTACTGAGGTGTAATCAGCACTGATTAACTACACCTGGGACCAGCTCTACCGTTGTTTTTATGTGGACATGGTGCATATTATACGCAGCATGGTTTCATTGTATAGATATTCCACTGTTGGGTTCTTGGATTGCGTGTGATTCATGATGACTTAATTGTTTTTTGTAGTATGTGATGTGTTGCCATGTTTTTGTTTTTGGCTTGCTGTAAATCGCTCGGGGGATTAAGAGCGTCTGATAAATGCCTTAAATCGCGATTGTAATCATCGTCGTCGCTGCTGCGTCGACGTCAGGCTGTCCTGCAGAGCTACCGGCGGCCATGTTGTTTTCTCCTCCGTCGTCTAGCAGCGGCTCCGGTTGAGGAGACGCCGACGCCGCGACGTCCTCGTCGGCCGCGGCGGCCTGTTGTTTCCCTCCCGCGATGGCGTCCTCCTTCCACTGGAGCACCTCCTTGTCGTAGGTGTCTCCCATCTCCTTGACCTTGGTCAGGGTCTGTTTGTAGGACACGCACAGGCCCTGCGTGCGGAAGCGCTGGAAGCAGCGCTTCTTGTCCCCGGCGTGGAGCAGCAGCGAGTTGCGCACCATGGGCGCGCGCATGTGGCGCGAGCGCGCGTGCAGCACCATGGCGCCCGCCATGGCCGCCACGCGCTTCTTGGTCTTGGCCTCGGCCGTGTCCGCCTCCTTGTTGCTGTTGGCTCCTCCTCCTCCGTCCAGGGACACAGAGGCGGCGCTCTGCAGGAACTTGAGGAAGGTGGGCGCGCTGCGCCGCCACTCCTCCACCAGGTCCTCCCAGCGGAAGTTCTTCAGCGACTGCAGCGACGTCTGGCGCAGGACCGAGCCGAAGGCGCTGCGCGTCACCTGTGTGTGGTGGACAAAAAAAAAGAATCATATGAAGATGATTCTTAAACATTGCAGTCCTGCTTCTTCCTGTTCCTGATAAAAAAAAGGACTTTTATCAAAATAATTCTAATAACGCACCCTGGCACACTCCTCCTTGACGCGCTTCATGACCTCCGTGACCACCTGGTCGTAGAGGCCCGGCAGGGCCATGATCTCGCCCGGCAGCTTGTTGAGGTGACCCAGCTTGACGTAGTGGGCGATCTTCTGCAGCGGGCCTTTCTTCACCACCTTCCTCTGAGGTCTGATGATCCGCTGTCTGAGCCGCAGCACGGCCAGCGAGTCCTCCGTCTCCATCTGGCCAGACACGGCACAAAGCAAAAGAGACTTTATGCATTATTTATGTTATACTTTAGCTGTTGAAAATCTACAAGCTCGTGGCACAAATCTTTGAATATATTATTATTTCACAGCGAATGTTTTTAACTCAAATCTTTGCTTCTTTATCCCTGGAACAACATGTTTTCCGATGTGGGTCGGCGGCCAAATACAGATAATTCTGGGGGTCCTTGACGTTACAAAGGTTGAGCACCACTGATATAGAAACATAGGTTTTTTTTTAGAAAACTGTTAGGATTGAGAAGACTATTATTTATTTTTAGAATCGGCCTCAGGTCTAAATGGGTTTAAGACCTCCATGTAAGTTATGTGAAGTCCACAAGATGGTCACATATTTCGGCAGGTCACCAATTTCACCATCACGACCATGCTGAGAGTGACCGAGTGGAAGTGAGCGAGTGGCTGAGATTTTGGGTATTGGAATTTGGCTTAAATGGTAAATGGTGCATTTATATAGCGCCTTTATCCAAGGCGCTTTACATATATTGTGCATTACATTCACCCATTCACACACACACATTCATACACCGATGGCAGCGGAAACCATGCAAGGCACCAACTAGCACATCAGGAGCAATTAGGGGTTCAGTGTCTTGCTCAAGGACACTTCGACAGTAACTCTGGGGGAGCCCACAGGGTTCGAACTGTCAACCTTGCGGTTCCCATCCAGCCACTCTACCCCTGAGCCACCACCGCCGCTTAACCCATTTTGGGCGGGAACCCCTTTTGGTGTTTTAAACATTATGTTATAATTTAGCTATTGAAAAATTGCAGATCTACAAGCTCATAGCGCGCCACCAGAACGACCGACATAGAAACACAGCTTTTTCAGAAAACTGTCAGGATGTAGAAGACATTTTTAGAATCTGATCTCAGGTCAAAATGGGTTAAGCTTCTTTGGTTACAAACAGGAAGAGAGACTAACTTCTGTGGTGCCAGATGAGGACGACGGGGCGGATCTCTTTGCTACGAGGGACAGAACTCCCTGAAAGAACAAGAAACACACTTTAGACCCAAATATAACCCCCTGGTTATAACACCCTTTAGGAACAAACACACATTAGACTATAACACCAAATGATGCTGTACCCAACATGACAGCCATGTTGTTAACTAACACACAATGTCATTTAACTAAACAACATGCTTTCAAGAATGTTTTTTGAAAACATTTGAAGCGAGAAATAGACGATGCTCTGTACCCGGAAATGTATTCCATTTGATCAACACTCACTTCCTTGTTTGCGAGGAGACTTGTTGCGCTCTAGCTGCGGGGCCAACTTGGAATGCTTTCATTACCGTAACGCAAGGCAATACTTTGTTTTGTTGGATCAATTTATTAATTTGTGTATTATAGCCGCGTGGGATAAGTGGTTTAATGTCTGGCTACTTCGCGGAGGTGGTTAATCACCCTGAAGGTGAATTATCTCCCAACAATGACCACCTAGCCAGACATTATCCCTTACATATGTGACCAGATTTGACTGAGAGCCTGCCATCGCGCAAACTCCAGCTTTTCACCAGAGGAGAACAACCTTATGTTTTTGTGATTGATTGAATAGTTTATTGAACATAAATGTAAAATAAAAAATAAAATAGCAACAGAGTACAGACAAACTCAGTCCAAGGAGACCAACCTTGACTTTTTCGGGAGACCACGTCACAGGAACCTTTGAGAACGTCTGTCTTTCGTCAGCTTTCTGAAATTGTGTAAAGCAAAACAAAACAAAAATTGACGCTTGTAACAGACAGTTTTTACTATACAACACATCTGTAGTTTGTTTGCAATGAAGCTCTTGCTTTACAGGTGAGGACGAGGTCTTTAAGTGTGCAGCTGCACCCTGATAGACAACAAAACACCAACAACATTAGACCAGGGGTTTTATTTATGCCAGGCCTTTATAATAAAATGACTAAATATCTCCATCTATAGGCAGCATAATGTAAGTGCAGCACCATGTAAGGCAGACTAAATAATATCCCAACCGATGGTCCATTTGGTTCCATGTGTTACACTCTCAAGAGTTACAGACCCGTAAGGGTCCATTTGGTTCCATGTGTACACTTCTCAGAGTTACAGACCTGTAAAGGCTCATTCATAGTCTGGATTTTCGGTGGTGAGGTGACCACCGCTCCGGTGGTGAGGTGACCACCGCTCCGGTGGTGAGGTGACCCCCGCTCCGGTGGTGAGGTGACCCCCGCTCCGGTGGTGAGGTGACCCCCGCTCCGGTGGTGAGGTGACCACCGCTCCGGTGGTGAGGTGACCACCGCTCCGGTGGTGAGGTGACCCCCGCTCCGGTGGTGAGGTGACCCCCGCTCCGGTGGTGTGGTGACCACCGCTCCGGTGGTGAGGTGACCACCGCTCCGGTGGTGAGGTGACCACCGCTCCGGTGGTGAGGTGACCCCCGCTCCGGTGGTGACGTGACCACCGCTCCGGTGGTGAGGTGACCCCCGCTCCGGTGGTGAGGTGACCCCCGCTCCGGTGGTGAGGTGACCACCGGAGCTGTAATAACGTGGAGTGAGTAAAAACAGAGAGAAGGGCTGGATAGAGCAGTGGTTTGCTCTTCACCGCGGCTCCGTGAAGTCATGTTGTAGTTTTGCGTGAAGCGGTGGTCACCTTCACCACCGAAATTCCAGACTATGAATAAAGCTTTAGGGTCAATTTGGTTCCATACTGTATGTACACTCTCAGAGCCATTTGGTTTCGCTTTGTTGTCAATCTATTTTGTTTTGACGTTTTCTCTAGCGACCGGTGTCTTCTAAACTATGGATGTGCCGATGAGACATTTTTACTGATGACGTCGATATGATCTCATTCTGTATTAAAACATTACGTATAATAATCCTGTCCATTATGAAAAATACATGTAACAGGGTATCATTCTGCACTGCAGGTTTAGGCAAGTCAGATTTAACTTTAATACCTTATATTTAACATTGTGAGCTTGTAGATCTGTTCCAAGAGGTTACTTTGGGCATGTTTATCTGTGAAGACAATATGTCCGATTAATGAATCGGACAGATTGCCGATTAATACAAAAAACAACTAGAAACGGCCGATACCACCGATGTGTTTCCGGATGAATCTCCCATCACTATTTGAAAAAACAGGGCCTCAGAGTTACTTGAAATAACTTTTGAGAAGCAGTGCACCAGATGTTACATAACAGGAAAACAAGAAGACCGACCTGGATAGACTGTGTGGAGGAGAGAGGGTCCGATGTCTTTGCTAAGAGGCCCATAGTTGCACCCTGGCGGGACACAGAAAACACATTAGACCTAGCCTGGGCACCATTTCATTTAGGGTGTATGATCCTGTCGGGAGCGGATGATATCGTTACGTCATGTTGTAGTATTGTTTTGTAGTCGACAGGCAGGAACAACAGGCGGCAACTTCCTTTTCCCTCAAACCGATTTTTCTCAATAAAAGCTACAGGCTACGAGAGCTTTTATTGAGAAAAAAATCGGTTTGAGGGAAAAGGAAGTTGCCGCCTGTTGTTCCTGCCTGTCGACTACAAAAGTATACTACAACATGACGTAACGATATCATCCGCTCCCGACCGGATCATACAGACTTTTGAAACAGAGACCAGGCTTTCCTCCGAGGTGGTGGAAAGCCTGGTGAGGCGAGGTTACATTAGACCAGACCCAAAGTCACCTGGAATGATTAAAGATGGAGTGCCACAATTGTTGTATTTTTCCAGTTTTATGTGTCTATGCGGTGACTACTACTTCATTAGACACCCTGGAGTCGTTTTTATGTGCAATGATGTATTCCCTTTGTATTTAGGGTTTCTTCCTGGAGGCTGAACCCTTGACAGTCAAACGTGCCAATGAAAAAAACAGTAATATAGTGACATCACATTATCAGCCCCTCCCCTAACCCCTCCCCCTTTATCATACAACTACAGCTGTGGGTGCGGCTTCAGTTCAGGTGGATCACCACCCATCACCACCCACCAGGCATTCTTAATGAACTGGTGGGGGTGCCCACATAAAAACGACATTTTAACAAATAGGCCTACTGTACACTTCTTTGAAAAATAAGACCTGATGATCATGTTTTAGGGTGGAAAAAAATTATGGCACTCCATCTTTAACTGTAAAAAGCATTGTGTCATGTAGTGATGAAGTCACGGTCCGGTAACGGAGACACACCTTGACCTTCTCAGGAGACCACGCCACGGGAACCTTTGCGCCCGTCTGTCCTCCTCTATCGGCGGGTCTTTTGACAGCTTTCTGGAATTGAAGAAGGTAGAAACATGGACGCTTGTTAACCTAGTTCATCATTTGGTCGTTTCAGCTTGAGGTCAAAGTCACACCGGGGCACCTGGTGGAGGGGCAAGGAACTGGTTGGGAATATAACGTGTTCCTTCCACGCGCTACGTCCAACCGGGGAAACTCCCCCCTGTCAGGTGAAAAGAAGCAGCTTGGGACTCCTCATGCATATGAGGAAGCATGAGGTCAGTCCGTTGCTCTCCCCAGGTTGGCAGAGGGAGTGTAGCGCCCAGGAGTACACTGGACAATTGACACTGGGTGAAAAGAAAATGGGTTGCAAAAAAGTGTGGGCCAAAAATGAAAAAAAGAAAGAAGTCACACCTGGACTGCTTGCTTCCCAGGTGAGGAGGAGGAGGATGCAGGGACGACAACACATGGTCACCCTGACTAGAGGCTCCCTGATGGCAGAGACAACACATGGTCACCCTGACTAGAGGCTCCCTGATGGCAGAGACAACACATGGTCACCCTGACAGAGGCTCCCTGATGGCAGAGACAACACATGGTCACCCTGACTAGAGGCTCCCTGATGGCAGAGACAACACATGGTCACCCTGACAGAGGCTCCCTGATGGCAGAGACAACACATGGTCACCCTGACAGAGGCTCCCTGATGGCAGAGACAACACATGGTCACCCTGACTAGAGGCTCCCTGATGGCAGAGACAACACATGGTCACCCTGACAGAGGCTCCCTGATGGCAGAGACAACACATGGTCACTCTGACTAGAGGCTCCCTGATGGCAGAGACAACACATGGTCACCCTGACTAGAGGCTCCCTGATGGCAGAGACAACACATGGTCACCCTGCCTAAACTAATGGCCTAAGTCATTGTTTTTGGCCTAAGTCAGCTCCTCATGACACGGGTTGCCCACCTGCGCCTAGCAGGTAAATAAAACACTAAGGGTTGCCCACCTGCCCCTGGCAGGTAAATAAAACACTAAGGGTTGCCCACCTGCGCCTGGCAGGTAAATAAAACACTAAGGGTCGCCCACCTGCCCCTGGCAGGTAAATAAAACACTAAGGGTCGCCCACCTGCCCCTGGCAGCTAAATAAAACACTAAGGGTTGCCCACCTGCGCCTAGAAGGTAAATAAAACACTAAGGGTTGCCCACCTGCCCCTGGCAGGTAAATAAAACACTAAAGGTTGCCCACCTGCGCCTAGCAGGTAAATAAAACACTAAGGGTTGCCCACCTGCCCCTGGCAGGTAAATAAAACAGTAAGGGTTGCCCACCTGCCCCTGGCAGGTAAATAAAACACTAAAGGTTGCCCACCTGCCCCTGGCAGGTAAATAAAACACTAAGGGTTGCCCACCTGCCCCTGGCAGGTAAATAAAACACTAAGGGTTGCCCACCTGCCCCTGGCAGGTAAATAAAACACTAAGGGTTGCCCACCTGCCCCTGGCAGGTAAATAAAACACTAAGGGTTGCCCACCTGCCCCTGGCAGGTAAATAAAACACTAAGGGTCGCCCACCTGCCCCTGGCAGGTAAATAAAACACTAAGGGTCGCCCACCTGCCCCTGGCAGGTAAATAAAACACTAAGGGTTGCCCACCTGCGCCTAGAAGGTAAATAAAACACTAAGGGTTGCCCACCTGCCCCTGGCAGGTAAATAAAACACTAAAGGTTGCCCACCTGCGCCTAGCAGGTAAATAAAACACTAAGGGTTGCCCACCTGCCCCTGGCAGGTAAATAAAACAGTAAGGGTTGCCCACCTGCCCCTGGCAGGTAAATAAAACACTAAAGGTTGCCCACCTGCCCCTGGCAGGTAAATAAAACACTAAGGGTTGCCCACCTGCCCCTGGCAGGTAAATAAAACACTAAGGGTTGCCCACCTGCCCCTGGCAGGTAAATAAAACACTAAGGGTTGCCCACCTGCCCCTGGCAGGTAAATAAAACACTAAGGGTTGCCCACCTGCCCCTGGCAGGTAAATAAAACACTAAGGGTTGCCCACCTGCCCCTGGCAGGTAAATAAAACACTAAGGGTCGCCCACCTGCCCCTGGCAGGTAAATAAAACACTAAAGGTGGTTGCACACTGGACGCATTTTTCGGAAAACCGATGGAGAAACGTCGCTAAAAATCCGAAAATCGGGCCCAGTGTGTAGGGACCTTAAGGGTAAATAAAACACTAAGGGTTGCACTAAGGATTTCCCACCTGCCCCTGGCAGGTAAATAAAACACTAAGGGTCGCCCACCTGCCCCTGGCAGGTAAATAAAACACTAAGGGTCGCCCACCTGCCCCTGGCAGGTAAATAAAACACTAAGGGTTGCCCACCTGCCCCTGGCAGGTAAATAAAACACTAAGGGTTGCCCACCTGCCCCTGGCAGGTAAATAAAACACTAAGGGTTGCCCACCTCCCCCTGGCAGGTAAATAAAACACTACGGGTTGCCCACCTGCCCCTGGCAGGTAAATAAAACACTAAGGGTCGCCCACCTGCCCCTGGCAGGCAAATAAAACACTAAGGGTTGCCCACCTGCCCCTGGCAGGTAAATAAAACACTAAGGGTCGCCCACCTGCCCCTGGCAGGTAAATAAAACACTACGGGTTGCCCACCTGCCCCTGGCAGGCAAATAAAACACTAAGGGTTGCCCACCTGCCCCTGGCAGGTAAATAAAACACTAAGGGTCGCCCACCTGCCCCTGGCAGGTAAATAAAACACTACGGGTTGCCCACCTGCCCCCCCTGGCAGGCAAATAAAACACTAAGGGTCGCCCACCTGCCCCTGGCAGGTAAATAAAACACTAAGGGTGGCCCACCTGCCCCAGGTAAGATCCCGTTTGAGAGGGGACGCAACAGTCTATAAACACAACACAACATATCTGTCTGTCTACCAAACCATGATGTAAACCAAGAGCCTTGTGATAGGAAGTAGAACGGAAGTGGTTCTAGTACGCATGTGTGCCTGGTCTATCTGACAGTGCGTCACACCGCCACCTAGCGCCCTGGCATGCACACTACAGCGCTTTCACTGTTGCGTCTCCGTGTAAAGGCTGAATAAAAAAAAGAGAACGTTTTCTCTGGAGACCGTTGCCGTGTAAAAGTGGCCTCATATTGATCCCACATAACTTGCCATGAGGTCTATTTTGCAGAATTGCCCAGCAGACCACAGCAGCTTGGACTCCTCATGCATAGAAGGAAGCATGAGGTCAGTCCGTTGCTCTACCCTGGAGTACACTGGACAATTGACACTGGGTGAAAAAAATGGGTTGCAAAAAATTGTGGGCCAAAAATGAAGAAAAATAAAGAAGTCACCTCTGGCATGTCTCATCAAATGGGGGGTCCGCGGGCTAATTTGTGTCAATTTGGGGGTCCTTGACGTGAAAAAGTTTGGGAACCACTGTGCCATAGTAGACACGCTGGCTTCTAATGGAATCCAAATGAGTGAAATCAGCCGTGGCGACTGAGAACTGGAATCCATGTGTGTGTGAAGAGGGAGAGAAGAAGTCAGACCTACATGAATCCATGTGTGTGTGTGAAGAGGGAGAGAAGAAGTCAGACCTGTGCGTGTGTGTGTGTGTGTGTGTGTGAGTGTGTGTGTGTGAAGAGGGAGGGAAGAAGTCAGACCTGTGCGTGTGTGTGTGTGTGTGTGTGTGTGTGTGTGTGTGTGTGTGAGCGTGTGTGTGTGAGTGTGTGTGTGAAGAGGGAGGGAAGAAGTCAGACCTGTGCGTGTGTGTGTGTGAGCGTGTGTGTGTGTGTGTGTGTGTGTGAAGAGGGAGGGAAGAAGTCAGACCTGTGCGGGCGGCAGGGATTCAGTGCGTTGCTTCACGGCAGCCGAGGACGTCGATGTACCGGCGATGGGTCTGGTTGCTAAAAGACCCATGACTCTACCCTGATGGAGAGAACACTATTACTATCATCATTAAAGACCCATGACTCTACCCTGATGGAGAGAACACTATTACTATCATCATTAAAGACCCATGACTCTACCCTGATGGAGAGAACACTATTACTATCATCATTAAAGACCCATGACTCTACCCTGATGGAGAGAACACTATTACTATCATCATTAAAGACCCATGACTCTACCCTGATGGAGAAAACATTACTACTATCATCATCATTATATAAGTTATGATTATGATTTGGTCTAATAGAATGATGTTTGTTCTTTCAGGGTAGAGTTATGAATCATAACTCTACTCTAATAGAACACGTTATTAGACCAAATAAAAAACAGCTCCCCCAAAACATAACAAAAAAACATAATAATTGATAAATATTTTAAGCATGTAAAAAGTCAAAAAGTAAGAAATTCCAAATATACTGCAGAAAGCCAATCTGTACACTCTGTTTCTGATTGTTTGACTAAGTGAAAAAGTCAATTTTGTTTTGTTTAACCTTCATTTAACCAGTAATTTGGAACAGCAAAATAGAACATCCATGATACACCTCAAAGTATGAAATAAATACAAGAAATCACAAAAATGATAATCTTGGAGTAGCAGGGCAAAATACACAATGTACAAAATATAAACAGAAATAATAAATATATAGGCATGAACATAGGCTAGTAACATATCCAAACATGTGCAAGCTGAGAGGCATACTTTGGTTAGACATAGCATTGGTCCGACTGGATTAAGGTTGGTGAGGGGTGCGCGTTAAGGGTTGGGAGAGGATTAAGGTTAGGTTTAGGTGTGCTGCCCCGTGGGAGGTTAGGGTGAGGGTTTGAGATATCGGAACCAATGGTATGTCTAACATCTAGGATGATCCATTTGAAACTTCTAAATGGAACTTTCAAAGCCAATTTTTGTCTGGACTGTAGGTCGGCAAAGGTCGTTCCACGACCAAGGGCCAAAGAAGGCCAGACATCTTTTACCCCCCTCGGATTAGAATGCTGGTACTGGAAGTGGGACAGATTCCTTCTGTATGATAGCACTACGTAATGACAGACTACTGGCCTACAGTAGATTTTTTTTTTTTTATCCTTTTGTAATGTGACTGTCGATTTGTGTCAAACTCTTTTTTTTAATTTTAATTTGTCTTCGTTTGTTTGTTCTGTATTGTTGTTACTGGTATTGTGGGTGTTGTGTTTGTGTCTGAAAAAGAAAATCCAATAAAATACTAATCACAAAAAAAAGAATGCTGGTACTACACACCGCAGCCAAGCATTTGACCTGAAAAACAATAATCACTGAGAGAATATTTTTATATACACCAGTACTTGACTCTTACCTCACAAAAAACAGCTCCCGTCACCTGTAACGATAATTAAGAGCGAGGTTAGAAATGAATTGAAAAGGATTCTGTATTCCGTGTGCTTTGAGGAACCAGACGATGCAGTGTAGTGATTCATTCATTCATTCATTCTGATCGAGACAAACCTTGAATTTTGAAGGAGAGTTGAATTTGGGAGCCGACCGCGCTATGTTAGCCTTCTGCCTCGCGTCACCTCGTCTGTCGTAAGCCTTCTGGAATTATGTTAATAAAGGAAAAATAATAATAATAATTCACTACAAGAGATCAATTATATTGTTCTTAACCGCAAAGGCAAAGTATTGTACTAAAATAAATAATGAATGCAATTAAAATATTGTCTTATTTATATATGTATTTATTTTACTTAAAAAAAAGGCAGTCCGAGTTATGTGTCGATAGGGAAAGATTCGTATATAAATATCGCTGTGTATTTTGGGCCAACTCTGATCAGCAAGAAGACAAACCTGGCCAGACTTTGGGGACGTCAGTGGAGAGCTGGTCGCTTCTAGTTTAACCTTTGAACGAAACTGAGAAGAAGAAAAAAAAAAAAAACATAATCCGATGGTAGAGACAGGTTTTTTTTATGTCTTTGAAAAACAAAACGCCTGTGGTCCCCGATCCTACCCAGACTATGGACGCTGGGGTTCAGGTGGGTTTTAAAATATCTTACCGTCTTGCGGCGCATTATGGCAGGCGAGGGCTGAGCTTCCGCCACCTTGTTGCGCCTCATGGCGGCAGTCGAGGACGCTGACCCGGCGTTCCTGGGTGGGCGGGGCTTGTAGCGACGCATGATGGCGGGAGAGGTGGGAGGTTCCGTCGGCCTGTAGCGCCGCATGATGGCGGGAGAGGCGTCGGTCAACGCCTTTATCTGTCCATCAAACACATGGATAAATAAATACGGTCAACATCTTTAACTGCCCATCAAACACATGGACAAATAAATACGGTCAACATCTTTAACTGCCCATCAAACACATGGATGAATAAATACGGTCAACACCTTTAACTGCCCATCAAACACATAAATACGGTCAACGTCTTTATCTGTCCATCAAACACATGGATAAATAAATACGGTCAACATCTTTAACTGCCCATCAAACACATGGATAAATAAATACGGTCAACATCTTTAACTGCCCATCAAACACATGGATAAATAAATACGGTCAACATCTTTAACTGCCCATCAAACACATGGATAAATAAATACGGTCAACATCTTTAACTGCCCATCAAACACATGGATGAATAAATACGGTCAACATCTTTAACTGCCCATCAAACACATGGATGAATAAATACGGTCAACATCTTTAACTGCCCATCAAACACATGGATGAATAAATACGGTCAACATCTTTAACTGCCCATCAAACACATGGACAAATAAATACGGTCAACATCTTTAACTGCCCATCAAACACATGGACAAATAAATACGGTCAACATCTTTAACTGCCCATCAAACACATGGATGAATAAATACGGTCAACATCTTTAACTGCCCATCAAACACATGGACAAATAAATACGGTCAACATCTTTAACTGCCCATCAAACACATAAATACGGTCAACGTCTTTATCTGTCCTTCAAACACACAGGTAAGAAATACATATCATTCAGAGACTGAACACACAGACATTATTACACTAGTTACATACACTGGAAGAAGAAAGGAGAAGAACACTGAAACATTATTTTGTGTGGTTGCTTTACACGGGGGCCTACGTTAGTCCCACGTACCAATAGTTCGACATGCGTGGCCGGTTAAGACACATGTGTGGCCGGTTAAGACACATGCGTGGCCGGTTAAGACACATGCGTGGCCGGTTAAGACACATGCGTGGCCGGCTAGGACACATGCGTGGCCGGCTAAGACACATACGTGGTCGGTTAAGACACATGCGTGGCCGGTTAAGACACATGTGTGGCCGGCTAAGACACATGCTTGGCCTGCTAAGACACATACGTGGTCGGTTAAGACACATGCGTGGCCGGTTAAGACACATGCGTGGCCGGTTAAGACACATGCGTGGCCGGTTAAGACACATGTGTGGCCGGTTAAGACACATGTGTGGCCGGTTAAGACACATGCGTGGCCGGCTAAGACACATGTGTGGCCGGCTAAGACACATACGTGGTCGGTTAAGACACATGCGTGGCCGGTTAAGACACATGCGTGGCCGGCTAAGACACATGCGTGGCCGGTTAAGACACATGCGTGGCCGGTTAAGACACATGCGTGGCCGGTTAAGACACATGCGTGGCCGGTTAAGACACATGCGTGGCCAGTTAAGACACATGTGTGGCCGGCTAAGACACATGCTTGGCCGGCTAAGACACATACGTGGTCGGTTAAGACACATGCGTGGCCGGTTAAGACACATGCGTGGCCGGTTAAGACACATGCGTGGCCGGTTAAGACACATGCGTGGCCGGTTAAGACACATGCGTGGCCGGTTAAGACACATGCGTGGCCGGCTAAGACACATGTGTGGCCGGCTAAGACACATACGTGGTCGGTTAAGACACATACGTGGTCGGTTAAGACACATGCGTGGCCGGTTAAGACACATGCGTGGCCGGTTAAGACACATGCGTGGCCGGTTAAGACACATGCGTGGCCGGTTAAGACACATGCGTGGCCGGTTAAGACACATGCGTGGTCGGTTAAGACAGATGCGTGGCCGGTTAAGACACATGCGTGGCCGGCTAAGACACATGCGTGGCCGGTTAAGACACATGCGTGGTCGGTTAAGACAGATGCGTGGCCGGTTAAGACACATGCGTGGTCGGTTAAGACAGATGCGTGGCCGGTTAAGACACATGCGTGGTCGGTTAAGACACATGCGTGGCCGGCTAAGACACATGCGTGTGGTTAGGGTTAGGTTAAGGTAGGACGTCGGACTGCAGTACGTCGGACCAAAGATATGCACCCGCTTTACACCACTAACAACAGCCTATTGACTAAAAAAAAGTTTGTCGACTACCCTTTTTCACTGACATAAACTAAATATAAACTAAGAGCTATGATGACTAAAACTACGACTACATTAATTGAGAATTTTGTCAACAAAAACTAGACTGGAGTGACTAGTGGAGCAGAGATCCAGTAGAACTAAAAGACAAGTCATTTTATTGCTTGGTTGTGCTCGGGTGTTGAAAATGTCAGATCTACAAGCTCACAATGCGACGTGTTGTGAGCTTGTAGATCGGCATACACCAAGTGTAAAATCTTGGTGCTGACGCCATCAAGGCACGGCTAAAATACATTTGTGTCGACAAAATCAACTGTAGATTTAGTCCACTAGAATCTAATATTTAGTCGACTCAAATAAAAAAGATATGACTAAAACTTAAATGACATTTCTGTCTTCACACCTTTACCTGTTTTGCATAGCTGTGTCTTGCGGCTCGTTGCTTGGCATCAGACGAGGAGGCCGGGGGAGGGGCGGTGGGCGGGGTCTTTGCTAAAAGGGGAGGGGCCGGGGGCGGGCTCTTTGCTAAAAGGCCCATCGCTGCGCTCTGATTGGACAAGAACAGAGCACATACACACAACATCAGAGGTGGAAAGTAACCAAGTACATTTACTTAAAAGAGAAATCCAGACCAACATACATGTACCCTGAATCAGCCTATAATCCTGTCCCAACATACATGTACCCTGAATCAGCCTATAATCCTGTCCCAACATACATGTACCCTGAATCAGCCTATAATCCTGTCCCAACATACATGTACCCTGAATCAGCCTATAATCCAGACCAACATACATGTACCCTGAATCAGCCTATAATCCTGTCCCAACATACATGTACCCTGAATCAGCCTATAATCCTGTCCCAACATAGTTACATGTACCCTGAATCAGCCTATAATCCAGACCAACATACATGTACCCTGAATCAGCCTATAATCCTGTCCCAACATACATGTACCCTGAATCAGCCTATAATCCTGTCCCAACATACATGTACCCTGAATCAGCCTATAATCCTGTCCCAACATAGTTACATGTACCCTGAATCAGCCTATAATCCTGTCCCAACATAGTTACATGTACCCTGAATCAGCCTATAATCCTGTCCCAACATAGTTACATGTACCCTGAATCAGCCTATAATCCTGTCCCAACATAGTTACATGTACCCTGAATCAGCCTATAAATCTGTCCCAACATAGTTACATGTACCCTGAATCAGCCTATAATCCTGTCCCAACATACATGTACCCTGAATCAGCCTATAATCCAGACCAACATACATGTACCCTGAATCAGCCTATAATCCTGTCCCAACATAGTTACATGTACCCTGAATCAGCCTATAATCCTGTCCCAACATAGTTACATGTACCCTGAATCAGCCTATAAATCTGTCCCAACATAGTTACATGTACCCTGAATCAGCCTATAATCCTGTCCCAACATACATGTACCCTGAATCAGCCTATAATCCTGTCCCAACATAGTTACATGTACCCTGAATCAGCCTATAATCCTAATATATATATTTTTTAATTTTATCCCACGATTTTGTAACCCATTTTTTCCCCCAGTGTCAATTATCTAATGTTATCCTGGGCGCTACACTTCCTCTGCCAACCTGGGAGTGCGGACTGACCTCATGCTTCCTTCTATGCACGAGGAGTCCAAGCTGCTTCTTTTCACCTGACAGGGGAGTTTCCCCGGCCGGACGTAGCGCGTGGAAGGAACACGTTATTCCGACCAGTTCCTTTCCCCTCCATCAAGCGCCCCGGCTGGCCAGGGGGAGGTAGTTTAGACAACTTTAGAGACCAGGATTACTGCATGTTTTTGTGGAGGTACCTACCCTAGGGGACACACGGTCCCAAGCTTTTTAGTGCCCGACCCAAAAGAGAAATTAGAAGTTTGCTCGGGACACAAACTAGTGAAAATAGCAGAGCTACAAGCTCAAAACGCAAAGCCGAGGACCCCCGTGTGTGCTAGTTGCTTCTTTTGGGCCTGTTTTCGTAGACCCGGTCGCTCGTTTTTCTCTCGACAAATTGGGTCAACACGGTGGAACTAACCAGGGCAGCGACGGCGGCATCCGAACACAGTCTGGCCATCTTAGCGGGAGGAGCGCCATCTTCAGAGATGTTCTCCTTCATCTTGGAGGGAGGAGCATCTTCAGCGATGTTCTCCTTCATCTTGGAGGGAGGGGCATCTTCAGAGATGTTCTCTTTCTGTGGACAAGAACGTTGAAGAACATTTAGCAAAAAAAGGGTTCTATAACTTATATTTCAGAAAGTCAAAATGGTTGCCGTCAAATTAGTTAACCCATTTAGGCCTGACGTAAAAAAAAAAAAAAAAAAAAAGTCTTCTAAATCCTGACAGTTTTCTGAAATACATATCAGTGGTGCTCAATATTTCATGTCAAGGACCCCAAAAATTATATGTAATTGGCCACCGACCCCCATTGTTCCAGGAACCCCTCAGAAGCAAAGATTTGAGTTAAAAACGTTCGCTGTGAAAGAATATACATTCAAAGATTTGCGCCACATTTTCACTCTTTCACTTTATCCAAGGCGCTTTACATAGATTGTGCATTACATTCACCCATTCATACACCGATTGCGGCGGAAGCCATGCAAGGTACCAATCAGCACATTGGGAGCAATTTGGGGTTCAGTGTCTTGCCCAAGGACACTTCGACATGTAGACAGGAGGAGCCGGGATTCGAACCGCCGACCCATGGATCATTGGACGACCTGCTCTACCTCCTGAGCCACAGTCGCCCCTATGAGCTTGTAGATATACTATTTTTCAATAGCTAAAGTATAACATAATGCTTAAAACACCAAAAGGGGTTCCCGCCCAGAATGGTTTAAACACTAGTACGAAGACCAACCTGCGGAGATGAAGACAGATCGGAGGGAGGTCCTGTCCTGTCCGGGGTCTGTCCAGCGGGTTGGGAGGACCACCTCTTTGCCAGAAGGCCCAGAGCTGCACCCTGATCACAGATACGAGAACTATTAATCAACTAATGTTCCAATAATGTCCCAATGTATGAATGAATGGACCATTGTAAGCGCTTTGAGTAAGAACGTAGTGCATATAAGCGTATTCATATAATACAAATGCAATCCATTATTATTAATACAAATTTAATCTTTGTAAGTCCACAATTTAAGCCCTATGTTAACACCCGAGAATCGAACCCAGGTCTCCCGCGTGGAAAGCCAATATCTTAACCACTAAGTCAAAGGGATATCCCTGTGATTTGGGGGAGATATTAACCCCCTTATGGCCCTTGACGTAATTGACACGATGAATCAATAAATCCCTTATGGCCACTGACGTAATTGACGTAATCGTTCAATTCCCTGTAATCGGGGGCTTAATGTAGCAAAATGTAGCAACTTTTAGCTTGTTTGGCTAACGGCGGATGTAATCTACCTAAATCCGCGAGTGCACGCTCTCGCACGCACGCGTGCGGTCTTTATGTGCATCGCTGCGTAAAATGCAATATTTTGGGCTTGATTAGAGCTTAATTTGACTTAGTTATTAAAATCAACGATGATCGCTTACCATCCCGGACATCTGACAGTGCAGCACAGTCCAAAACTACTACCGGATGTTATTGTTCCTTAAACCGGAAGTGACATCGCCAGATTCGCTCTATTTGGTCAAAATCGGCATAATGGTGACGTTACCGCCACCATCAGGACTGGGTATAATACTATATTGCCGTGTCAGAATGAGATGTAGTGTCTATATCACAGATTTTTCTATTGGCATTAAAATGACAAATTAAACATATGAATAGTGCAGGCAGAAGGCACAATCCACTGTTAATTAGGCTGTCCATACTTGACTTGAGTTAAGACATGAGGCTGAGGTTGTGAGCCACTCTGCTACACCTACACGCTTCATTCAGTTCATAAGCTCACAATGAGTCATGAGGCTTGTAGGTCAGCCATTTATTAAAGAATACATCTTTGCACTTTTTGTCTATAAGATGCTCAAAGTAATACAGCAGGTTTTAAAATTCACAGATGAAAACTAAATGGAAACTAAATGAAAACTAAGCTATGATGACTAAGACTAAATATATTGACAATTTCGTCAACAAATAAAAACTAGACTAAAATGTTAGGAAGGGACTAGTCACTAGTGGACAAGAGATCCAGGATAAGTCATTTTACACTTGGTTGCATGCTGAAAATAGCAGATCTACAAGCTCACGTGAGCTTGTAGATCTGCTATTTTCAGCAAGTGTAAAATCACCCATTACGACGGTATCGAGGCCTGCCAAAACAATTTTAGTCGACTAAATCAACTGTAGATTTAGTCGACTAAAATCCTATGATATTTAGTCGACTAAAACTAGACTAACACTAAAACATTCCAGGTGACTAAAATGTGACTAAAACTAAATGAAACCTATTCAAAAGACTGACTGAAACCAACATTTGCTGCCAAAATCAACACTGGATGTCACTGAGATGCACCATGCCGACAGACCTTGACTTTCTCTGGAGACCACATCACGGGAATCTTTGACACCGTCTGTCCTCCTCTTTCAACTGGCCTGTTGTTAGCTTTCTGAAATGAACCACAGAACATGACATTATGAGCACACGTTAAAGGAGAATTCCATGCGAATATATCGACAGTGCAACCGGTGCAATGCACCGGGGCCCAGCGCCCCCAAGGGGCCCATGAAGGGTGCAATGCACCGGGGCCCAGCGCCCCCAAGGGGCCCATGAAGGGTGCAATGCACCGGGGCCCAGCGCCCCCAAGGGGCCCATGAAGGGTGCAATGCACCGGGGCCCAGCAGCACCCCCAAGGGGTCCATGAAGGGTGCAATGCACCGGGACCCAGCAGCGCCCCCAAGGGGCCCATGAAGGGTGCAATGCACCGGGGCCCAGCGCCCCCAAGGGGCCCATGAAGGGTGCAATGCACCGAGGCCCAGCTTCCCCAAGGGGCCCATGAAGGGTGCAATGCACCGGGGCCCAGCGCCCCCAAGGGGCCCATGAAGGGTGCAATGCACCGGGTCCCAGCGCCCCCAAGGGGCCCATGAAGGGTGCAATGCACCAGGGCCCAGCAGCACCCCCAAGGGGCCCATGAAGGGTGCAATGCACCGGGGCCCAGCAGCGCCCCCAAGGGGCCCATGAAGGGTGCAATGCACCGGGGCCCAGCAGCGCCCCCAAGGGGCCCATGAAGGGTTCAATGCACCGGGGCCCAGCGCCCCCAAGGGGCCCATGAAGGGTTCAATGCACCGGGGCCCAGCAGCGCCCCCAAGGGGCCCATGAAGGGTGCAATGCACCGGGGCCCAGCAGCGCCCCCAAGGGGCCCATGAAGGGTGCAATGCACCGGGGCCCAGCAGCGCCCCCAAGGGGCCCATGAAGGGTGCAATGCACCGGGGCCCAGCAGCGCCCCCAAGGGGCCCATGAAGGGTGCAATGCACCGGGGCCCAGCAGCGCCCCCAAGGGGCCCATGAAGGGTGCAATGCACCGGGGCCCAGCGCCCCCAAGGGGCCCATGAAGGGTGCAATGCACCGGGGCCCAGCAGCGCCCCCAAGGGGCCCATGAAGGGGGAAGAAGGAGAAGAAATGACGACGGTGAAAGCCTGGTTTCAGGGGCTATCGGTCGCAGGAAGAGTATAAAGGCTCATACATAGTCTGGATTTTCGGTGGTGAGGTGACCACCGAACTACAACATGACGTCACGAGCCGCGGTGAAGAGCAAACCACCGCCACCGCCCTTCTCTCTGTTTTTACTCACCACCCAACGTTATATCAGCTCCGGTGGTCACCTCACCACCGAAAATCCAGACTATGAATGAGCCTTAACACCAAGGATTTGTCAGTGATGTCACTGACTGACTGGTTTATAAACAGCTTCAAGTCCATACTACTTCCGTGTTGCGGAACAGTAACATCACTGTCCACTCCTTCTTGTTATCTTTACCACCTTGTTTCAACGTGTGTGTTACTGTGTTCATGCGCTGCCTGCAGAGATTCTCAACCAGTTATATTTCAAGGGCCCTCAGTTTGACATGCATTAGTCTACGGACCCCCCATTTAAATGGCATTTCTATCTCTGGGACCCCCGTTTATATTGTAAAAAGCTATGTTAATTTAACTCTGAGTGTACAAATGGAAGCAAATGGACCTGTTAGGGTCCATTTGGTTCCATTTGTACACTCTCAGAGTTACAGAGCCATAAGGGTCCATTTGGTTCCAAACTATCATTTAGCTGGGGACCCCCTGGAACTCCCTCAAGGACCCCACTTTGGGATGTTAGAGGTCAGACCGGCACAGCGGTTGGGGACACCTGTGAGGACGTCAGTCCAGCGGTGGTTTGTGTCCTCTCCGCTGGACTCCCCAACGAGGATGAAGGACCCACAGCTGCTCCCTGACGGAACAAAAACAGTGTGGTTTTCAACACCTTTCATATGAAGGTCCATTACTTACTCTCAGTCAGAACCAAGACTTTGAATATTTTGTTATCATATAGGATAAGATTCTATTCTGTCCACAATATAAGCCCTTCGCTAAGTCCCTCCCCAACCCGTCCTTGTCCAATAGGCACGTTAGCAGCGAGGAGACAGCATGCAGGGCAAGCTGTCCTTCTCCCCCATAGAGATGCATGTTAAATGACGGGATTTCTCCATTATAAATAATCGATCATTTCAGTAGCAGGAGCATCAAAATGTCTTCTAAATCTAGTCAACCAGGCCTGCAGTAGGCTATGCACTGGACAAATTTGCATGAAGTTATTTAAATAAACTAGAAATACAAGGAAATGACAGAGGGAGAAATCAACTTTTAACGACCACCTGACAGGAGTTTTCATGTTGCACGGTAAGACTACGGTCATTAGTATTATTGCACTCACCTGGGTGGGTCAGTCGTGTAACTTTCTCGACGTTAAGCTGCGTTCAACAACACAGCCATGCAAAACACTGACAGAGCTATATGAGGTGGCGAAAGCTTGACCTGCATAGCAACAGTTGCTAAACTATTTGGATTGGCATTGGACAATCGCTTTTTGGGGTGGGATTTAGCGAAGGGCTAATGTCATGCTGTATTGATGACGACTCAGTACCATTAGGAGAGATAACAGGCCAACGTTGATCAAACAATTCTTCTACATTTTCCAATTGTGTAGACATCTTGTAAATTAAGTAATGAAGATGTTTGACAATAATGTAACTCTTGAGAGTCTAACATTAAACCAGATGGACCCGTAACCAACTCTCTATCAGTTAGCACACCTAAACCTAACCTTAACCCTCTCCCAACCCTTAACGCACCCCTCACCAACCTTAATCCGGTCATTTTAACGCACCCCTCACCAACCTTAATCCGGTTGTTTTAACGCACCCCTCACCAACCTTAATCCGGTCGTTTTAACGCACCCCTCGCCAACCTTAATCCGGTCGTTTTAACGCAACCCTCACCAACCTTAATCCGGTCGTTTTAACGCACCCTCACCAACCTTAATCCAGTCGTTTTAACGCACCCCTCACCAACCTTAATCCGGTCGTTTTAACGCACCCCTCACCAACCTTAATCCGGTCGTTTTATCGCACCCCTCACCAACCTTAATCCGGTCGTTTTAACGCACCCCTCACCAACCTTAATCCGGTCGTTTTACCGCACCCCTCACCAACCTTAATCCGGTCGTCTTAATGCACCCCTCACCAACCTTAATCCGGTTGTTTTAACGCACCCCTCACCAACCTTAATCCGGTCGTTTTAACGCACCCCTCACCAACCTTAATCCGGTCGTTTTAACGCACCCCTCACCAACCTTAATCCGGTCGTTTTAACGCACCCCTCACCAACCTTAATCCGGTCGTTTTAACGCACCCCTCACCAACCTTAATCCGGTCGTTTTAATGCACCCCTCACCAACCTTAATCCGGTCGTTTTAACGCACCCGTCACCAACCTTAATCCGGTCGTTTTAATGCACCCCTCACCAACCTTAATCCGGTCGTTTTAACGCACCCCTCACCAACTTTAATCCGGTCGTTTTAACGCACCCCTCACCAACCTTAATCCGGTCGTTTTAACGCACCCCTCACCAACCTTAATCCGGTCGTTTTAATGCACCCCTCACCAACCTTAATCCGGTCGTTTTAACGCACCCCTCACCAACCTTAATCCGGTCGTCTTAACGCACCCCTCACCAACCTTAATCCGGTCGTTTTAACGCACCCCTCACCAACCTTAATCCAGTCGGACCAATGCTATGTCTAACCAAAGGATGCCTCCCGACAGGGTCCTAGAAATAAGCTCTCGTGTAATATTGCTTAAATGAAACACTTGGTAAATTAAACTAAAAAATAAATCACAAAGCACATACTGTAAACAACTCTTACCTTTGTGTTTGCAGCCGGTGAGGAGGGAGTGGCAGCAGCAGATAACAACATAATAATGGCTTCAGACAACTTCTCCTTCTGTGCATTAAAGAGATATATAAAATAACATTAAGAAACGTAAAGGTGCTGTGTGGGATATGTTTTAGAATAACATTAAGAAACTTAAAGGTGCTGTGTGGGATATGTTTTAGAATAACATTAAGAAACTTAAAGGTGCTGTGTGGGATATGTTTTAGAATAACATTAAGAAACTTAAAGGTGCTGTATGGGATATGTTTAGAATAACATTAAGAAACGTAAAGGTGCTGTGTGGGATATGTTTAGAATAACATTAAGAAACATGAAGGTGCTGTGTGGGATATGTTTAGAATAACATTAAGAAACATAAAGGTGCTGTGTGGGATATGTTTAGAATAACATTAAGAAACGTAAAGGTGCTGTGTGGGATATGTTTAGAATAACATTAAGAAACTTAAAGGTGCTGTGTGGGATATGTTTTAGAATAACATTAAGAAACTTAAAGGTGCTGTGTGGGATATGTTTAGAATAACATTAAGAAACGTAAAGGTGCTGTGTGGGATATGTTTAGAATAACATTAAGAAACATGAAGGTGCTGTGTGGGATATGTTTAGAATAACATTAAGAAACATAAAGGTGCTGTGTGGGATATGTTTAGAATAACATTAAGAAACGTAAAGGTGCTGTGTGGGATATGTTTAGAATAACATTAAGAAACTTAAAGGTGCTGTGTGGGATATGTTTAGAATAACATTAAGAAACTTAAAGGTGCTGTGTGGGATATGTTTTAGAATAACATTAAGAAACTTAAAGGTGCTGTGTGGGATATGTTTAGAATAACATTAAGAAACTTAAAGGTGCTGTGTGGGATATGTTTAGAATAACATTAAGAAACTTAAAGGTGCTGTGTGGGATATGTTTTAGAATAACATTAAGAAACTTAAAGGTGCTGTGTGGGATATGTTTTAGAATAACATTAAGAAACTTAAAGGTGCTGTGTGGGATATGTTTAGAATAACATTAAGAAACGTAAAGGTGCTGTGTGGGATATGTTTAGAATAACATTAAGAAACATGAAGGTGCTGTGTGGGATATGTTTAGAATAACATTAAGAAACATAAAGGTGCTGTGTGGGATATGTTTAGAATAACATTAAGAAACGTAAAGGTGCTGTGTGGGATATGTTTAGAATAACATTAAGAAACTTAAAGGTGCTGTGTGGGATATGTTTAGAATAACATTAAGAAACTTAAAGGTGCTGTGTGGGATATGTTTAGAATAACATTAAGAAACTTAAAGGTGCTGTGTGGGATATGTTTAGAATAACATTAAGAAACGTAAAGGTGCTGTGTGGGATATGTTTAGAATAACATTAAGAAACTTAAAGGTGCTGTGTGGGATATGTTTAGAATAACATTAAGAAACTTAAAGGTGCTGTGTGGGATATGTTTTAGAATAACATTAAGAAACTTAAAGG
The DNA here is from genome assembly GCF_951216825.1 of Electrona antarctica. Lineage (NCBI taxonomy): Eukaryota > Metazoa > Chordata > Actinopteri > Myctophiformes > Myctophidae > Electrona > Electrona antarctica. The sequence continues at coordinate 41,317,339 of NC_136800.1, read as the reverse complement.
TGCTGTGTGGGATATGTTTAGAATAACATTAAGAAACTTAAAGGTGCTGTGTGGGATATGTTTAGAATAACATTAAGAAACATAAAGGTGCTGTGTGGGATATGTTTAGAATAACATTAAGAAACTTAAAGGTGCTGTGTGGCATATGTTTTAGAATAACATTAAGAAACTTAAAGGTGCTGTGTGGGATATGTTTAGAATAACATTAAGAAACTTAAAGGTGCTGTGTGGGATATGTTTAGAATAACATTAAGAAACGTAAAGGTGCTGTGTGGGATATGTTTAGAATAACATTAAGAAACGTAAAGGTGCTGTGTGGGATATGTTTAGAATAACATTAAGAAACATAAAGGTGCTGTGTGGGGGGGGGGGGATAAAGCAAAATGTATATTGTTATAAAAGGTAAAGCTCTGTATTCCGATAGTAATCATAGAATGTTTGTTCAGTAACAGGGTTGAGTTCTCTCTGTTCATTGTTTACGTACTTTATACCTCATACTTTAATGCTTAGTATGAGGTATAAAGTACAGCAGCCTCGTGTTCCTATAACAGAAAGATTGGGTATTGGGTAAGACTGACGTTATGCATCTTTCAGGACCTTTCACTGCTTTGTCTCAACCATTACTATATGGCTCTGGTCTCAGCCACAGTGGTAGATATTGTGACATTCTGTTTTTTTTTTTTTTTTAATGTTGCCACTACTGTTGGAGCAGCCATAAACTACACCGGTTCCTCCTGATGTTCTGGGCATCTTTGTAATGTTAGTGTTAGTAAAAAGCAGGTAAAAGACATCAGTCCATTTTCCATTCACTGTAGTAGAAGGAGGTGCGGGGAAACCGCAGATATGTCGTCTCCGCCTACAGGAAATACGTTGCCTGTGACCATGAGACCCGTTTCTGAATCGGTCTATAGTTTCTAATGTACAGTATTAACAGGGTTAGCATGCTGTCTTTGTTCTCATTGGCACTCTACTTAAGTGACTATTTATAAAAAGTCAAGAGACTAAATTGAATCTCCTTAGCAGACCTTGTATTGAACTGTACTCTTTTATGCCCCCCCCCCCCCCCCCCCCCCCGCAAACTGTTAAAAGCATGAAATCAATCAATCAATATCCTTTGTTATTTGACTAGAGTTCATGTCCACTCTGTACACTTGAAACTAGTATAGGACATACTGTACCAGGTAAACAATGAAGCTAGCATCTGTCTTAAAAACAACATGCCATCTAAATTATATTCTGTGCATTTGAAACTACATAAAAATCAATGTTAATTTCAATTCCGACAAGAACACCAACCTGGCGGAGAGAGTGTGGGGATGACAGGTCCGTGGCAGTGTCGGTGGTGGCTGCTGGCGTTACAGGTGAGGTGGAGGAGGGTGCAGGGGCGGTCTTTACAGGTGAGGTGGTGGGGGTGGGCACTGGGGCGGTGGAGGTCTTTACAGGTGAGGTGGAGGTGGCCGCTTGGGCGGTGGGTGTCTGTGCTGAAGGGCCTGCCGCCGCAACCTGATGGAACAACAAAGTACAAACACACACGAGATTAGACCACAAAAGAAATATTTGAGATAATCGCAATTATTTTTTGCACAGTCGTCATTCTGTTGAAAAACGTTGATACATTTTCAAACATTTTAGCAGAAATGACTGATATACAAGCTTACAACGCTAGCTGCTAGCAGCTAATTTTACATATTTTGAAAGTATACAATTATTAGAGATGTCCCGATACTGTATGATAGTCCCGATACTTTATAGCACATAAAATACATGACATAATATGAAAACATTTTACAAAACAGTAAAGAAACGTACAGTTAAAAACTTCAAATACAACCAAATGTTAAAACAATGCAGTTTTCCAACATCTCCTTCATTCATGCATTGTGAAAACATATTTTTCATTTCACTACCCTTTAAACAAGCTAGGTTACTATAGTATAGTGGTAGGCTAGTCATAGGTGGTAGTAGTACTAGTGGTACTAGTGGCAAACAAACGTAGTTAAACTAGTACTAGTAGCATGACTACTAGCTTAACTTAACCACATATTGCTTAGCCACACTGCAGGCAGGATAGTAATTTAAAACAAATACAAATAAATATGGAAGGGGGCTGGGGCAATACAAAAATAGCATTTTTTATATTTAATTTAGTCATAACAAATTTATTTTTAAAAGACCTCGGCTGGATTCCGTCGCCCGCCACATAAAAAAGAGCAGATCTACAAGCTCTACAGCGCGGCGCGCTACCCGCCCCGTCAGCTTGGAGATCTACGGTCCTGTGTGAAGACGTCACGACGTTAACGACGTAACGCCGTGACAACGCGCGTTGAATTATCGCGAGAGTTTGCCCGAAAGGACAGATCTACAAACTAACAACGCGTAAGAGCGCGTCGCGGTGATAGTTTGTAGATCTGTCCTCTTGTTGTGTGAGCGACACCGTCGTACTGAGGAGCATTAAAATAACAGTATTTCTTTACCAGGGTTGCCATGTCTGATTATTATAAGCGACTAGTGGGCTTGTTTTTTTCTTCTTCTGGGAAGTTGCTTGTAAATATTGGTAGTTGCGGACTGCAGTTTTTTTTTTGCTTGTTTCTAAAGTTGCTTATTTTGGGCTTGTTTCATAAATAAATGTTACAAACATTTAAACATTTTAATGTAAAGGACCCTGATGAGTTAATATGAAACTGTTAATAAAGAATTTCAATCAAGCAAGCAAACCCATCCAAAGTCCCATACTAGATTTAGTGTTGTTAGCCTATAATCATGGTTCAAAGATTATATTTCAGTTTCCCCCCCAGCCATGCTTCCCCCCATTATGATGATGATTCGGGAATCGTAACAGGTTTTAAACTAAGTTGTTGCATGATAACTACTTTGTATTATGATGTATTGCATATATGTCAAACTCAAGGCCCGGGGGCCAAATCAGGCCCGTGGATGAATTATCTTTGGCCCGCGGGATGATATTTAATTAGTATTAGAACTGGCCCTCTGGTATATTGCACGGACCACCATAATACTACAAGTCCGACAATTCACTGCGAGTGCATTGGCACATATCACATACTATGAAATCAGTGCTTGGTGAGGATCATAGAACAGGAAACTGAGCTTAATAATAATGCATTTTCAGTTTTAAATGTTTTTACTTTTTTGCTGTTTGCCTGGGACGTCCTCATGACCGCGGTGCCCGTGTGTTGAAACACAGTCCGGCCCTCGACCGATTTCTTTATTTTGGCCCACTGTGTATTTGAGTTTGACATCCCTGATGTATTGTCATGCTTTTGTTCTTGCTTAATGTAAATCACTCTGGATTTCCTTTTTTACCTCCTTTATGATGAATTCCTGTTCTGTTCTTTGACTATATAGAAGTGTCTATTTGTACGTCTCTAAATGTTTTGATGAATTGAACAAGGTGGACCCTCTTGTAAACAAGTGTAATGCTTAATTGGGTCGTCCACTCACAGTTAACAGTCTTTGTATTGAGTTTGTGCTTGAAATGTACTGTAATTCTGCAAACGGTTAATAAATATTGCAATCAAAAAAGAGCGTCTGCTAAATGCCTAAAATTGTAAATTGTAAGTTATCATACTACTACTACTACTAGTTTTAGGCTCGGTTTTTCATTTTCCACAGACCTGGTTCGCTTATTTCTCTCTCAAAGTGACACAATGTGGCAACAGGGTCTTACCGTGTCGCCGTCTCCTCCTCCTCCGTCCGGCTGTGGTTGTGTTGTAGGCCTGCTGCTGCTGCTGCTAGCGTCTTCTGTTCTCCTCGACGCCATGACGGCGGCGCGGCGTTTGTTTTCAATCAAAGCACGAGTCAAAGTGGTTTTAATCTCACGGACAGAGTTTAGTTTGTTCGCAAACTGAGCTACTTCTTCTAGTCTCGCTCGCGCGCTCTCTCTCTCGGCCGTTGGTAACGGTTGGCCCCCTTTCGGCTTTGTCCGTCTGCACATCCGCTCTGCAGCGGATACGGAAACATCGGCCGTTGCGTGTCGTGTGGCGTAGGCGGGGTCTAAAATGATGATGATAAAATAATATTATTATTTTTTTCATTAATAATAAAACAACAATACTTGTGTTTATTGTAAATTTAATTATGTTGTACCTTTCGAAAAAACCTCAACAATAAACATGCTAAATGATGAATGACAAGAGTCTCTTCTCTTTCAAAATGTCATGAATTTGCATATAAATAATAATTCTGAGGGTAGTTTACTTGACATGAAAACGTTTGTGAGCACCCTGCACCGCTGATAGGCTATAGATTTAGTTTTCTTCAGAAAACTAAAGATTTAGGAGACATTTGCATAGAATTAGCCTCAGGTGTGATACAACTAAGTAAACTTCATTAAAGACACTTGTCATAGCAAAAGACATCACATATCAGAATAAAAGGGAAAAAAAGAGACAAAACTATCCTCAGTAAAATGTTAAAATAATTTAAAACTCCCTACATGATCATTCCGACCTTTTCCACCAGCCAGGATGTTTCTGTTTAAAATGTCAGGTTTAGTCAGTTTGTATGCAGTGCCCAGACTGTTCCACGAGGTGGCACCAATGTATGTGAAGTGAATGTTATTTCCACTTTTTAACACAGGGACCACTCCATGAACAGTCTGGGAACACATTTGGTTAAAAAAAAACATCTGGGAGCACAACCAAGTCTTTTCTGTAATAGCCTACAGGAACTATAGCATAAAGCATTTGATTCTATCAATCAAAAAAGTATTTAATTATAATACACTTTGTTTTGCGGTTTTCATTAAATGTAGGATGGTCATGATTCACAACAAGCCCATGGATTGGTTTGATTCTAGGCTTAAAATAATTGATATAAACCTTTTTAGAAATCTCTATGGGAAAAATGAATGGGCTTTGGCTCGGCGGGACCACAACATCCTATTTTCACTACTTCTTAAACATCTGCTTTCTAATTTATGATTTTTATTCATGAATTTTCTTTTGAAAAATGTTTATTTTCAACTCATGAATCAATGTGTACATTTTTGTGGAAATCTATATCTTAAAAAAGATAATAATACTAATAATAACTAGAAAAGAATGGCAGCAAGCAGCGATAAGGCAGGACCAAGCAAGAAGGCAATAAGCAATAAGAATAATATGCACAATAAGAAATAGAAACATGGAAGAGTGAACTTGTGAACAAAAAGACCAGAGCATTCTTGAAGACTCATACTCATGACTCAAGACTCATGTTGTATTGTTAACAGCAAAATCATTCAAGAAGGCAATAAGCAAATCTACTTTGAGTACCAACGCATAAGTACTCAAACAGATGTGTAACGCCTGGGATTTGAACTTGGGCCTCCCATGTGAAAGTCCAACATCTTAACCACTAGACCAAAGGGATATCCATCTCTCTGGACTGGGGGGAGATATTACACTTTTGAGGCCATCAGGCAGAGGCTCTGAGCTACTCTGCTACACATGCTCATAACACGTCACATCATAGATAAGATTTGTAACCATTTTTGTATTAACAATAAAGCTATCCGGACACAATCAAAATCATTCAAGAAGGCAATAAGCAAATATACTTTGAGTACCAACGCGTAAGTACTCATACACAGAGACGAAATGTTTTTATAATCGTCACATTATGTATTGTGTAGGCCATTCTGTATAGCTCATTATTAAATGTGCCAATTGTTATGGAGTCATAACAAATCTTTCAAATATCACTTAATCAAATTAAAGTAGCCTACCACTATTATGACTTACACTAAAATACAGTAGCATACACATAACATATATAACCATGTTAGGTTATTATTAATACAAGTAAGCTTTATATGGACAGGGTTTGAGCCACTGCAATTTCCTGACATTTGCACATTTAAACATCACCCTCTAGTCTAGTCCTAGAGTGTCCTAGGAGGAGGTGAAGACATGGTGGAAGACCATCTAGAGGTCCTTTGTTGTCTATTCTGACACCTGCCACACAGCCTCTTTGGACACAGTTTTCAACAGCTTCAGTGAAATTGTTCATTTGTTTACTGGACAGTGTGACAATGAATATGTCTGAACATTTCACAACGGTGGACAACGGTGAGACAGACAGCAGCGCAGGGATTTGAACCCTGATTCTAGCAATGTAGAAATGTGAAATATAATTGACATACATCTCTCTACGACGCAAGCACATAGAGGGCGCACCGGAAACCCCTCCCATCCACTGCATGGAGTTGCTCACCCAGCGCATAATCCCTATATCCACCCCTTCTTCTGACGGGCGTGGCCTTTGGGACAGCCTATGTGACGCGTTTTGCGTCGTCTCGCAATCTCGCATGCGTGTGCAACCCTGTGTGCAAGCTCATGGGCAAGCTCCGTGAGTCGAGCCCATTGGTCGAAACCGCTGTCAGAGGGCCCCATGGCCTTAATAGTTACGCTGCATTACCTCTTATCGTCCAGCAGGTCCATTGCGTTCACATCCGGGGTTCTGGGGGCTCGGTATATACCGGTATAGACAACACTAGCCTCGCGTATAGCCATACTAATGTCATTGCGTGGATATGCATTGCAAAGGCAGATAAAGGCTGGCTACGCGAGGCTAACGTTTTAACAGTGGGAGAACAACGGCGAGCACCACATGAATGTCATTGGCTGTCGCCTACTCGCTCGCTATCGCCGTACGATGTCATGTCGCCCAATAGATACATTATTTTCAAATTTTCGGGCGACGTGCCTCCGCCCACTTTTCGACCATTGCCTGTTCGCCTGCCATCGCCAGTAGTTGCCGGGTCTCTTTGACAAATAATGCACTCCCGGAAAATTCGGACAACACACTGCAGGGACAGTTCAGCTTCAGCAAGGAGTTTCGTCTTTATTAAACAAATCATCATCGTTGTCATCATTGTCATCATCATCATTATCATCATTATCATCATCATCAGCATCGTGTTTTCTCTCCAGCTCAGCCACCATCTTGTTTCCCTCCTCCCTGGCCAAGTGACTCTTTAGCAACCAATCAGCATGAAGCTGAGGAGGGGGACACAATTGGAACGGACGAACAAACACACACACACACACACACACACACACACACACACACACACACACACACACACACACACACACACACACACACACACACACACACACACACACTCAAACACAAGTGTTTGGTCAAACCACGTGACTTCCATTGGAAAAGCATTGAGGCGGTCATGAAACACAGACGGAACACATAATGTTTGTTTGCAATGTGTGTATGAGGCCTGTTTGATTGTGTTCTGCACCTCCCCCCCATGAAACAAAAATGTTTGGTCAAACCATGTGACTCCCATTGGAAAAGCATTGTGGCAGCCATTAAAAAACAAAAAACGACCAAACATTTGTTTTAATGGTACAGCACACAAGTTCTTGTAACGTTCTATAGGCTACCTTGAATGAGTCAAAGTCAATGTAGCCTGGGGTCCACCATATGCTTTCTATGGCATAGGCAGCTCCTGGCAGGATCCCGCGGGAGAATCTAGACACAGCTGCACGACATTAGACTAATTAATTAGAGCGACAGAGAGAGAGAGGAGTGTGTGTGTACGTGTGTGCGTCGTGTGTGCGTCAATTTAACAAAGGTGCAGACGATCAGACATCAGCAGAGAGTGATCGATGTTTGCGCTACTCTATGCCGAATTGAAGTGGACTCGGACCCAGACTTTTTTTTCCTCCCTGGAAATAAAAACGTCTGGGTTTCCGAGGCTAAAATCAATGTGGAAGGAGGTAAGAAGGTCGCAAACTTTAAAGAGGGTCCAAGGCAGCTTTGTGCAGTTGAAGTAGAAAGATCCTTTATTTCATGAAGATTAAAAAACAACAACAAGGGTTAAAAAACGACCAACACGTTTCGGCCAGCATGCGGGCCTTCATCAGGGTCAACTTTGTTTGATGGTGTTTGATACGTGTGAGTGTGAATGAGGCCTCAGGTCGTTTTGGCTTTTTTTAGGCCAGGTTGGGCAGAACACCACCAGCAATCAGCAATCAAACACAAATGTTTGGTCAAACCATGTGACTCCCATTGGAAAAGCATTGTGGTGGCCTAAAAAAAACGAAACAATGACCAAACATTTGTTTAATTGTGTTCGATACGTGTGAATGCAGGCCTCAGTCAACAATAATGTCTGTATAGGAAACTAGGAACACAACCTGACAATCAATCAAAGAGGGACATATTAGCATACTTAGATCTCCCTCCACACAGCTGGTTCAAATGGACGATCAATACTTATCCAATAAGAGATGAAGTGTACAAGCACCATGCATTGAATCCACACAGGACAGGAGGTAGGCCTATAGAGCGTCGCAGTCCCGCCCCCTACCATGGCCCAGGAAATTATTCTCCGTTCATTTTCCTCATAGACATTTCAGAAAGTATTTATTTAAAGTCGTTTACGCCGCGGACAAAGCCAACTCGAGTCGTGACAAATCATGACAACAAACACAATTTTTTGGGCCGAACAAATAATTAGAAAGAAGAAAAAAACACATTTTTTGTTGTTTTTCTTCTTTGTAATTATTTGTTTGGTCCAAAATATTGTTTGTGTTGTCATGAGTTGTCACGACTCGAGTTGGCTTTGTCCGCGGCGTAACCGTCTTTAAATAAATACTTTTTGAAATGTCTATGGGAAAAATGCATTGGGATTAATTTCCTGGGCCATGGTAGGGGGCGGGACTGCGACGCTCTATAGGCTTCTGCTTACAGCAAGTGTCAAGAGACTAGAGCCATTGATCATGCATTGGAATCAGCTGTGTCTGTGTGATTTTGAAAAGTTTATTCTTGGCGTGAATAGATTAGCAAAGAAACCAGTTTTCCAGGGGTTCTCAAAGTTGGGGTCACCCCACAGTGGGGTCGCGAAATGATCAAAAATATTTTACACACCTGAATAGAATTCAACAGAATGAGTGAAATACAATGTAGAAATGATTACAAATACATTTTAAGTTAACCATTGTTCCCAAACCCCTGCATAGATTAGACCTATAGGCACCTATATGTGCGGACAAATGGGAACCAGACGTGCACGCTCATACAGGGCCGTGCAGAGAGCACTGAGGGGGCAGGGGCTCAAACTCCAGAAAAGGGCACGTGTGTGCGCGCGCACAGCGCGAGCCGATTTTTGGGGTGGTCTTTTTGTGGAGTCCGTCCCTTGTGCCATTTCATGTCATTGGACCGTAAAATAAGCAATATGTTCTCATTAGTCTGAAACTAAAACTGACTGATGGCAGATTAAAAGATAATTCATTATGATAGTGGAATTATCATTACTTGTCAAACGTTTGTCTTGAAGGGCCAATGGCACTTATTGGCCCCCCACACAAGCCCTTATTGGCCCCCCACACAAGCCCTTATTGGCCCCCCACATAAGCCCTTATTGGCCCCCCACATAAGCCCTTATTGGCCCCCCACATCACATCCCCCCCCCACATGCCCTTATGTGGGGGGGGGGGGGGGGGGGTGCCCTTTCCCTACAAGGGAAAGGGCACTTTCTGCAAAAGGGCAGGTGCTCAAGCCCCCCTAGCCCCCCCCCCCCTCTGCACGTGCCTGCGCTCATGTGCATGAAATGACCTCTGGCTTCAGGTTGAGGTCGTGAGTCAATGGCAGCATTATTTTGGGGCCGGGGGCTGAAAGGTTTGGGAACCGATGCAATAGAGAATAGACCAACACCACATCACAGCCATGCTATTGTCACAGCCCCTGTAGTTGGCCTACTAGGGCCTGTGTGTATTGTAGACCTATAGCCAAATTCCAATACCCAAAATCTCGGCCACTCGCTCACTCCCACTCGGTCACTCCAGCATGGCAAATTATGGTGAAATTGGTGACCTGCCGAAATATGTTACCATCTTGTGGACTTTACACAACTTACATGGAGGTCTTTAAATATGTGGCCTGAATACCGCTAGGTTGAACTCTCCTAATGAACAAACTGCAACGATTTGCATTCGGACACTGACGATTGTCACATATTTCAGCAGGTCACCAATTTCACCATAACACCACCATGCTGGAGTGACCGAGTCTGAGTGAGCGAGTGGCCAAGATTTTGGGTATTGAAATTTGGCTTATGTCTTTGCTTCCCACAGATTCTGAGTTGCCAATCAGTGCATTGGGAGCACCTGGTCAGTGTTCCCAGTCTGCTCTATAAAGGGCTGGGAGTTGGCCAGTGCCACCCTTACGCTCTCACTCCTTCCATGAGAGCAGCAGCATTTTGTTACCACACATCCACTCATCTACAATGCTGATCTACTGATTAACACACTCTACTTAGTACTTTAGTATTGTTTGATGCATATTGAGTTAATTTATGTTGTAAATAAATATTGTTTTGTGCACTTTTAAACAGCCGTGTCTTCCTCCTTTTGTTATGGCCCAAGAGCCAGGTCACTGTGTAGTCAGATGGGTGGGCGATGTTCATAAAAATACCCAATTTCTGAATGAACAAAACTCCTATACTGAAACCAACCTTTTGATAACCTTTGGGTGGCATGAATCATGATTGTATAAAAAGGTGAAGGTTGAGGGGATTTATTTATTATAATTATAACTGTATAGATGACAGTGTCTTCTTTCCCATAAGTCAAGTTGTCTCTGTTTCCTCGTCATGGCACAGAGAGATAAGAGGGCTCTTCTCTGCTGATCTCTGTCAGCCATTATCACAACCATCACACTGACACACGCACGCACGCACACACACACACACACATACGCACATACACACATACGCACACACACCGCAGCTATTTCTCTGTAGGGAAAGCAGTGCAGACCATGTACGGAGCCTGTGGTCAAGTTTACTAATGTATTGAGGGTTTAAAAATACACTGATAGTGCTGTGAGCTGTCTGAAACTATCCATGAAATCTATATGGAAAAGTTTAATCTGTGACACAATTTTATAGAGTAGAGGGGGTCCCTGCTTCATCTGTCTCTCAGCTAAGGGGTCCCTGCTTCATCTGTCTCTCAGCTAAGGGGTCCCTGCTTCATCTGTCTCTCAGCTAAGGGGTCCCTGCTTCATCTGTCTCTCAGCTAAGGGGTCCCTGCTTCATCTGTCTCTCAGCTAAGGGGTCCCTGCTTCATCTGTCTCTCAGCTAAGGGGTCCCTGCTTCATCTGTATCCCAGCTAAGGGGCCCCTGCTTCATCTGTCTCTCAGCTATAAGGGGCCCCTGCTTCATCTGTCTCTCAGCTAAGGGGTCCCTGCTTCATCTGTCTCTCAGCTAAGGGGTCCCTGCTTCATCTGTCTCTCAGCTAAGGGGTCCCTGCTTCATCCGTCTCTCAGCTAAGGGGTCCCTGCTTCATCTGTCTCTCAGCTAAGGGGTCCCTGCTTCATCTGTCTCTCAGCTAAGGGGTCCCTGCTCCATCTCTCTCTCAGCTAAGGGGTTCCTGTTTCATCTGTCTCTCAGCTAAGGGGTCCCTGCTTCATCTGTCTCTCAGCTATAAGGGGCCCCTGCTTCATCTGTCTCTCAGCTAAGGGGTCCCTGCTTCATCTGTCTCTCAGCTAAGGGGTCCCTGCTTCATCTGTCTCTCAGCTAAGGGGTCCCTGCTTCATCCGTCTCTCAGCTAAGGGGTCCCTGCTTCATCTGTCTCTCAGCTAAGGGGTCCCTGCTTCATCTGTCTCTCAGCTAAGGGGTCCCTGCTTCATCTCTCTCTCAGCTAAGGGGTTCCTGCTTCATCTGTCTCTCAGCTAAGGGGTCCCTGCTTCATCTGTCTCTCAGCTAAGGGGCCCCTGCTTCATCTGTCTCTCAGCTAAGGGGCCCCTGCTTCATCTGTCTCTCAGCTATAAGGGGTCCCTGCTTCATCTGTCTCTCAGCTAAGGGGTCCCTGCTCCATCTCTCTCTCAGCTAAGGGGTCCCTGCTCCATCTCTCTCTCAGCTAAGGGGTTCCTGCTTCATCTGTCTCTCAGCTATAAGGGGTCCCTGCTTCATCTGTCACTCAGCTATAAGGGGTCCCTGCTTCATCTGTCTCTCAGCTATAAGGGGTCCCTGCTTCATCTGTCTCCCAGCTAAGGGGTTCCTGTTTCATCTGTCTCTCAGCTAAGGGGTCCCTGCTTCATCTGTCTCTCAGCTATGGGGTCCCTGCTTCATCTGTCTCTCAGCTAAGGGGTCCCTGCTTCATCTGTCTCTCAGGGGTCCCTGCTTCATCTGTCTCTCAGGGGTCCCTGCTTCATCCGTCTCTCAGCTAAGGGGTCCCTGCTTCATCTGTCACTCAGCTATAAGGGGTCCCAGCTTCATCTGTCTCCCAGCTAAGGGGTCCCTGCTTCATCTGTCTCTCAGCTATAAGGGGTCCCTGCTTCATCTGTCTCTCAGCTAAGGGGTCCCTGCTTCATCTGTCTCTCAGGGGTCCCTGCTTCATCCGTCTCTCAGCTAAGGGGTCCCTGCTTCATCTGTCACTCAGCTATAAGGGGTCCCAGCTTCATCTGTCTCCCAGCTAAGGGGTCCCTGCTTCATCTGTCTCTCAGCTATAAGGGGTCCCTGCTTCATCCGTCTCTCAGCTAAGGGGTCCCTGCTTCATCTGTCTCTCAGCTAAGGGGTCCCTGCTTCATCTGTCTCTCAGCTAAGGGGTCCCTGCTTCATCTGTCTCTCAGGGGTCCCTGCTTCATCTGTCTCTCAGGGGTCCCTGCTTCATCTGTCTCTCAGGGGTCCCTGCTTCATCTGTCTCTCAGGGGTCCCTGCTTCATCCGTCTCTCAGCTAAGGGGTCCCTGCTTCATCTCACTGTACAGTGAGTCAAGAGTTACTATAAAAACCTTCCCAAGTGACTGCCACTAACAGACTGCTTTGATTTGTATCTCTCTCTCTCTCTCTCTCTCTCTCTCTCTCTCTCTCTCTCCCTCTCTCTCTCTCTCTCTCTCTCTCTCTCTCTCTCTCTCTCTCTCTCTCTCTCTCTCTCTCTCCCTCTCTCCCTCTCTCTCTGTCTCTCTCTCTCTCTCTCTCTCTCTCTCTCTCTCTCTCTCTCTCTCTCTCTCTCTCTCTCTCTCTCTCTCTCTCTCTCTCTCTCTCTCTCTCTCTCTCTCTCTCTCTCTCTCTCTCTCTCTCTCTCCCTCTGTAGGTCAAGGTCGAGTGCCCTCTATCAGAGCAGCTGACTCAGAGAGGACACTATAATAGACATGCTAAAACCTTCTGTGGAACAGAACCAGAGCAGGGCGCCCCTTAGTGTTCACATTGAACCTTACATTCAATTATTTTATGCAGATTTATTTACCCAAATCCAAATGTTTTTTTGTGTGTGTGTGTGTGTGTGTGTGTGTGTGTGTGTGTGTGTGTGTGTGTGTGTGTGTGTGTGTGTGTGTGTGTGTGTGTGCGTGCGTGCATGCGTGCATGCGTGCGTGCGTGCGTGCGTGCGTGCGTGCGTGCGTGCGTGCGTGCGTGCGTGCGCGCTGCGCGCGCGTGCGTGTGGGTGCACGACTGCACTGACAGTAAGTGCCTGTGTGGGTCACTGATCAGCTTTTGGTCAGATGTCAGAAGGAGATCGAGGGCTCCAACGAAAGCACGGACTCAGAGTCATCTCAGACCCATGACAGGTGAACACGGGACAGGCACAGAGGATCCAGTGGAACCATCCCAGACTCCACAGAGCCAGTAGGAACCATCCCAGACTCCACAGAGCCAGTAGGAACCATCGGCGTTGGGCCTTTTGCAGAAAGCGTGATTCAGTAATCAATCAATCACATGCTGGCCTGAAAAAACCACCATCTGTCAGGAGGAGAGCACAAGAAGAGGTGAGTGAATTCACTGCCGACGTCTTCCTCTATAGTCTACTTGCCAGCCCATAGAGCCCCATTGTGAACCCTTTATAGTCTCCTTGCCAGCCCATAGAGCCCCATTGTGAACCTTCCTTTATAGTCTCCTTGCCAGCCCATAGAGCCCCATTGTGAACCCGGACATGTTGCGTACACCAACGTTTTATGTTAGAAATGTTTAGTATGGGTGTTTAGTATTATGCTAACTTGCATATGTTGAGCAATGTTCATAATTGGCATAATATGTGACCATATACCATTAACAACCTATAGAAGGCAAAATATTCAAAATTTCATCATGTTTTGTGTAGCATGTGACATGTCAAACTAGGGGGTTTTCATGATGCTGAATCCATATTCCAAGCATTAGTTTTGCATGGCCGGCCGTTTTGAGCCCAATTTCTTTTTGCAAAAACTAATGCTTGGAATGGATTCACACCCGGCAGTTTCTACATGCTGGGGACCCATACTCAACATTTCTCACATAAAACGTTGGTGTACTCAACATGTCCGGGTTCACATTCTGCCAAGTGAACTATTCACTCAGTGGGTTTTCAACCCGTTTCAGATCAAGGCCCATTATTTATTTGTCATTTGAGCCACGGACCACCAATTGATGACATTTAGCCTCTCAGACCCAAAACACATTTCCATGCTGTATTGATGTGGTATACCATTAGGAGAGATAACAGGCAAACGTCGATCAAAACAACAATTTGTCTAACTCTGGAGAGCGTAAAATGAAACCAAATGGACCATTTGGTTTCATGTTACGCTCTCAAGAGTTAAAGATCTATAGGGTCCCATTTGGTTATACCAACTCTTCATCATTTAGCTGGGGGACCACCTGGAACCCCCTCAAGGACCACTGGTGGTCCCCCGGACCACTGGTTGAGAACCACTGCTTTAGCTCCTTATAGGCTATAGTGTTTTGTATTTGTTGATGTTGTATCATTTATTGTATCCATTTTCTATGCTATTTATACGTTGATGAATCGATTGTATACCTGTGTGCTGTTTCTTATAATAAGATATTAACCCATTTAGACCTGATACTATATAGATTCTAAAAATGTCTCCTGAATCATGACAGTTTTCTGAAAAACCCATGTTTCTCTGCCAGTGATGCTCAAACTTTTTCATGTCAAGGACCCCCATGCAGAACTAGATGTATAAATTGGCCGCCGACCCCCAGCTGAAATTATGTTGTTCCAGGGAGGGACGGGACCCCTCAGAAGCTTAAGATTTGAGTTAAAAATATGTATATATAATATACATTCAAAGATTTGCACCACATTTTCAAGATTTAAAAAAAAATAGCAGATCTACAAGCTTGTAGCGCGGCACCGAGTGCTACGAGCTTGTAGATCTGTTATTTTTCAATAGCTAAAGTATAACATAATGCTTAAAACACCAGGGGTTCCCGCGTCCAGAATGGGTTAAACCTCCAGCACTAAATCAGTCAACAGGTTGGGGGCAGAAAAATCTAAAATGTTGACACTGACAGTGCCAAGTCTTTTCCACGGACACATTTGTCTGTGTGCGGACAGTGGACAGACACATTGATGACCCCTGCTGGTGACAACAAGGCATACGTGAGGACATATTTAATTTCTCAATCCCTTTATATTTCTGCTATATGTGATATCGACAATTAAAGGGACCTGATCCCTTCTTCTTCGAGCCAGAGGGGGGGCGCCGTGATCACCATATGGGTCTCTGCACCAGCCGGACCAGTGTCTCCCTGGAGGCGGGTACCCCGGGTACCGCCCAGGGTACCCGGGGTACCCGGGGGGGTGCCCCGGGCACGGAGCCAGCAGGACCCAGGACACTACACCCCCGACCAGAGACCCCCAAGGTTGGCATATCCGTTTGCACTCGTTTGTATTTCCTTGAAATACCTTAAAACCTTTTTTGTTTTGCTTTTCAATGTTTTAGTTTTATTCTTTTTAGGATAATTCAAACGGCTTAGTTTTTTTGTTGTTTTGTATTTTGGAAATATGGATCAATCGGGGGCAAGATTCAACAACGTCACAAATAGGAGATCTATACAAGCCATTTTCATAAACCTGTTGGGTCGACGAAAACAACACTGGCTAAGACCAAGATTAGACTAAAATGGTCCAAAGTGTTTGAGAACCAGTGCTTTAACTTTATGCCCCGCCCCCTTCCCAGGAAGAGGGCATCCTCATGGTCCAGCCAATCAAGACCAAGACCAAGGAAGGGGGAGGAGTCAACCACACCGCCAAGGGCTACCTGGAGGTGGGGGGGAAGGGGAGGGGAGAGGGGGAGGGGCCGACCGCCAGGGGGGAGGTGAAGGAGCAGGGGGAGGAGGAGGAGAGGGGCGAGGAGGAGGAGGAGAGAGAAGGAGTGGACGAGATTATCACGTTCTGTGTGACCGAGGGAAGTCTGAAGAGTGAATGTCTGGAGTAGAGAGGAGAGGGGAGGAGAGGAGAGGAGAGGAGAGGAGAGGAGAGGAGAGGAGCGGAGAGGAGAGGAGAGGAGAGGAGAGGAGAGGAGAGGAGAGGAGAGGAGAGGAGCGGGGAGGAGAGGAGAGGAGAGGAGAGGAGAGGAGAGGAGAGGAGAGGAGAGGAGAGGAGAGGAGAGGAGAGGAGAGGAGAGGAGAGGAGAGGAGCGGGGAGGAGAGGAGAGGAGAGGAGAGGAGAGGAGAGGAGAGGAGAGGAGAGGAGAGGAGAGGAGAGGAGAGGAGCGGGGAGGAGAGGAGAGGAGAGGAGAGGAGAGGAGAGGAGAGGAGAGGAGAGGAGAGGGGAGGGGAGGGGAGGGGAGGAGAGGATAGGAGAGGAGAGGAGAGGAGAGGAGAGGAGAGGAGAGGGGATCTATGGATTTGTTTATGTTTGCATTCAGCAGTGACGTCATGTGGGATGATAAAATACAGTATGCCCCCTCACTTCACACGAGTGTGATTCTTTTTTTTTTTTTTTTCAGTAGCCTAATAGTATATGCCATGACCTTCAGTAGCCTAATAGTATATGTAATGACCTTCAGTAGCCTAATAGTATATGTAATGACCTTCAGTAGCCTAATAGAATATGTCATGACCTTCAGTAGCCTAATAGAATATGTCATGACCTTCAGTAGCCTAATAGTATATGTAATGACCTTCAGTAGCCTAATAGAATATGTCATGACCTTCAGTAGCCTAATAGAATATGTCATGACCTTCAGTAGCCTAATAGAATATGTCATGACCTTCAGTAGCCTAATAGAATATGTCATGACCTTCAGTAGCCTAATAGAATAATTATGTCATGAGCTTCGCACATGGTTTGAGAAGAAAAAGTGAACTGACATACCAATTGGAATGTGTTTGGTGAATGTATGTGTTGAATTGTGTACGTCATGATTGTAAAGTAAGATTTCAAAGGTTTTGTTTCATTGATTGAATACATGAATACATGATATACTATAGACATGCAGCAGCATCCACTCTTAAATCCCTAGACTCTGTTTAATATCACTCATCGATTCGATTTATTACGGGTGATAGCTATGGTACTCACCATTGTATCGTATATAACAAGGTTGGATGGTCCTCCCTGACAGAGAGACGAGAACTATTGGCACCTGTTCTTGTATAAAGCCATGCTTGGAGATTGGCCTAATAGTTAGGTAAAGTTATAGCTTAAGTTGTGGCAAATCTGCAAAGAAAAATGCTTACCACTAGCTTTCTTCACAGATGTGTTCATAAAGGTGTCTACTATCACAGATTTATTTTCCCAACCCAACTCCCTTGGGAAACTTTGTGACAGCTGCTGAAAGTTGGGGTACCATTAACAACCAATATAAGGCAAATAATTCCAAATTTCATTATACTTATACTTGAGTAGCATGTGACATGTCAAACTAGGGGGTTTTCATGATGCTGAATCCATTCCAAGCATGAGTTTTGCACGAAAATACTCCTTGGGCTAAATTCAGCCATAGCCACACAGGCAAATGAGTGTTTTTTGTGCAAAACTAATGCTTGCAATGGATTCAGAATCTTGAAAACCCCCTAGTTTGACATGTCACATGCTACTTAAAGTATAATGAAATTTGGAAGTTTTTGCCTTATATTGGTTGATAATGGTACCCCAACTTTCAGCAGCTGTTTGCCAAGGGAGTTAGGTTGGAACAAATGTTTCTGTTATAGTAGACACCTTTATGAACACATCTGTGAAGAAAGCTAGTGGTAAGCCTTTTTTTTGCAGATTTTCCACAACTTAAGCTAACTTTACCTAACTATAAATACATCTCATCTTTTCTGAAATGGGACTCTGAGCCCTACCACACCCGGTCAAGTAATTTCCCCAAATTCAAGGTACCAAAAGTTAACTCTGAACTAAATCTGAAGTAAATCTGCCAATCTACAATTAACCACATTGGTACCCTACCCTTGCATCGTTTTAAAACCTTGGTGTGCATACAGACCCCCACAATGTGTAACTGTTTTTAGATAATTTTGAAATTTGTTTTAGCTTTTTATTTGTAAACCTATGTAATTTCACATGTATACCTTTTGTTTTTATTTTTCTGATCTTCTGATGTATTGTGATGTTTTTCTATGTGATTGTATTAATCGACGACACTGAAAATGAGTTTGATTACTCAGTGTAATTTTGAGAATAAATAAAACTTGAATGAATACTATAGAAAGGCACCGTTCTGGGAAGGTTTCAGTGACGCGAGCCACGAGGAATCCACTGGGAACTGAATCCCATCTTACCGTTTATATATTCTATATTGTGATGTCAGATGTCATGATGTGAAGCATGACAGTGACCAAGTGTAAAATGACTTATAGTGGATCTCTTGTCCACTAGTCCCTTCCTAACAGTTTAGTCTAGTTTGTATTTGTTGACGAAATTGTTAATATATTTAGTCTTAGTCTTAGTTTTAGTCATCATAGCTTAGTTTTCATTTAGTTTCCATTTAAGTGGAAAAAGGTAGTCGACGAACAATTTTCGTCTTAGTTTTAGTCGACGAAATCAACAGTGGTTCCACCGCACCTCAAGCCTGAGGTAGGCTACAGTATATATAGTCTGGTCGTTATTATAGTCCCTCAGAGACAGGACTGATGAATAGGAAGGAAGACACTGGAGCATCACAGACAGTTTTTGAATTCACAGGGTAAGCATGTAAAAATTGACAAAGGTTTCGATCACATCTTTGTCAGGTCAACTGTTACGTGATTTCCAGGCTGTTACGCCCCAGCCTAGAGGAGCACAATAAGTGAGACCCTCTCTTTCCATCCCAAGAACCACCAGCAACAAGGGTTTGCAGCACAAACATATCATGCTTAGGGCAACGAAATAGTCAGCGGCGCCCCTGCATAAACATACAGTACAGGCACACCCAAGCATGCACAGACAGTCCTAACACCGGCTCTTACATCATTTAAGCAAGGGGTAGAGTGACCAGATGCAAACCGCAAGGTTCCTAGTTCGAAGTCTTGAGCAAGACTCTGAACCCCTAATTGCTCCTGATGTGCAGGTTCAGGTTGGGGCCTTGCATGGTTTCCTCCACCATCGGTGTGTGAATGGGTGAATGTAATATGCACAAGCACAATCTCTGGCTGTAAATGCACCATTTACATTTTACGCCTGCATGTGATAAGTGCTATACAAGCTATCAGAAGTGTCAATCAACCACGTTTGGCACTAGGCCTTTCTTCAGCGCACGGGGGATGGGCACTACATGGTGGCATATAGTAGGCCTTTCTTCAGCGCACGGGGGATGGGCACTACATGGTGGCATATAGTAGGCCTTTCTTCAGAGCACGGGGGATGGGCACTACATGGTGGCATCATGTACGTAGTAGGCCTTTCTTCAGAGCACGGGGGATGGGCACTACATGGTGGCATCATGTAGTTAGTAGGCCTTTATTATCAGACTAGGTACAATATAGACAAATGATCCACAGAGGGGTGCCCTGCAATGTTGTTTTTGTCGACTAAAACTAAGACGAAAAATGTTCCTCGACTACCCTTTTTCACTGACGAAAACTAAATGGAAACAAAATGAAAACTAAGCTATGATGACTAAAACTAACAGATAAAACTAAACTAAAATGTTAGGAAGGGACTATAGTGGACAAGAGATCCACTATAAGTCATTTTACACTTGGTTGCATGCTGAAAATAGCCAATCTACAAGCCCACAACGTGTCGCGCTGCGACGCGTTGTGACTGTAAAAACAGTCATTGCGACGGCATCAAGACCCGCCAAAACACATTTTAGAATGTGAAATGAAAACTATTCAAGAGACTATAACTAAAACTAAAATCAAAATTTGCTGCCAAATTTTGATTTGGCAAATTTCTATGTCAGTCGTTCTTCGATTTAAAAAAAAATAGCAGACCTACAAGCTCGTAGCGCGCCACTAGGTGGCGCGCTATGAGCTTGTAGATCTGCTATTTTTCAATAGCTAAAGCATAACATAATGCTAACACCAAAAGGGGTTCCCGCCCAAAATGGGTTAACCCTATAGAACACTAAACACGGGTGAATTTCACCCGGGCGATTATATTTTAGCAATTTTCATAATGTTGCTGATGTCTGAGGTGGGTGGGTGGGTCTTTCAGTACCTTCATGATGCTCAGTGACATCATAATGTTGCTGATGTCTGAGGTGGGCGGGTCTTTCAGTACCTTCATGATGCTCAGTGACAGCATAATGTTGCTGATGTCTGAGGTGGGTCGGTCTCTCAGTACCTTCATGATGCTCAGTGACAGCATAGAAGGTGTGTTTGTTTCCCTGCCCACATCCCTGTTTTTTTGAGTGGTGTAAACCACTCCTACAACTGGCTTTGTTAGTGCAGAAAAAATGAGCATGGTTGCTATGTTCACCCTGTTCACCCGGGTGTGATTCTCCTACAACTGGCTTTGTTAGTGCAGAAAAAATGAGCATGGTTGCTATGTTCACCCTGTTCACCCGGGTGTGATTCTCCTACAACTGGCTTTGTTAGTGCAGAAAAAATGAGCATGGTTGCTATGTTCACCCTGTTCACCCGGGTGTGATTCTCCTACAACTGGCTTTGTTAGTGCAGAAAAAATTAGCATGGTTGCTATGTTCACCCTGTTCACCCGGGTGTGATTCTCCTACAACTGGCTTTGTTAGTGCAGAAAAAATGAGCATGGTTGCTATGTTCACCCTGTTCACCCGGGTGTGATTCTCCTACAACTGGCTTTGTTAGTGCAGAAAAAATGAGCATGGTTGCTATGTTCACCCTGTTCACCCGGGTGTGATTCTCCTACAACTGGCTTTGTTAGTGCAGAAAAAATGAGCATGGTTGCTATGTTCACCCTGTTCACCCGGGTGTGATTCTCCTACAACTGGCTTTGTTAGTGCAGAAAAAATGAGCATGGTTGCTATGTTCACCCTGTTCACCCGGGTGTGATTTCATTACGTCAGACAGGCTATATTACACCACTCAGTTCACACGGGTGTGATTTTTTTTCTACAGGCAGGTGTTGGGGTGAATTTCACCCGTGTTTTTGTGATAGTGTGATAGAGAAAAAAAAAACCTATACACCCACAATGGACTTTTTTTTAATGTTTTTTTGTTTTATTTTTTTTCTTCACTGGGCCATTCTCACATGTCTTATAGGAATGGGTGGACCAAAGGAGAAGTTCTCACTAATTTTGCCCCCCCATGACAGCCCCCCCCCCCCCCCATGAAATCCTTTTTTAGTTTTTTAGTGAAAAAGTCATGATGAACTTTTAAAGAAGAGTACCTCAAGTTGGCGTTGCCATGTATTGGTGTACTTATATATATATATATATATATATATATGTTGATGAGAAATGTTTTTTTATGGAATATTCTACATTGGGTAAAATATACCTGTGTTAAATTAAGTGATGGTGTAACAAACAAAAAAAAGTTTAGTGTTCTTTAGGGTATTTTAATGATATACACACCCCAGTGCCAGCTGCACCCATGCAGGGCAGGATGGCAACCCTCTGTGGATTTGTCAAAAGTCATGAAACAAAAGTGAAATCCCGTTTGTAGATACCTAGAAAACATGAGGAAGTCACTGCAGCTTTATTATCTGTCACGGTATCATGTCTGTGTGTCTTCCCTCCGTCAATCTGATCCAGTGACGTACTGTGACTCTTGTGAGACATCAGTCAGGATAATAACGTCACCCAATGGGTTCACTGTCAGTCTGTCAGGTTCTAAAGGTTAGGAAAGCCTGTTTCCATCTGTTTAACCACTACTAGACCAATCTGTTCACTGGCCGTGTGATCCAAAGGTCGGGGAAGCCTGTTCCGTCCGTTAACCACTTTACCACATGAACTGCGAAAGCATGTATCGCTCTTCCTGGAAGGTAAAATATTGCCGGAAAATGAAAGAGAAATGCATGTGATAATATTAATGAAGCCTATAGGATAAGATTTGCAGGCCTTAGCTGAGACTGAGAGACAGATGAACCAGTGACCCCTTAGCTGAGACAGAGAGATGAAGCAGGGACCCCTTAGCTGAGAGAGACAGATGAAGCAGGGACCCCTTAGCTAAGAGAGAGAGAGATGAACCAGGGGCCCCTTAGCTGAGACAGAGAGATGAAGCAGGGACCCCTTAGCTAAGAGAGAGAGATGAAGCAGGGACCCCTTAGCTGAGAGAGGCAGATGAACCAGGGACCCCTTAGCTAAGAGAGAGAGAGATGAAGCAGGGACCCCTTAGCTAAGAGAGAGAGAGATGAAGCAGGGACCCC
The DNA here is from genome assembly GCF_951216825.1 of Electrona antarctica. Lineage (NCBI taxonomy): Eukaryota > Metazoa > Chordata > Actinopteri > Myctophiformes > Myctophidae > Electrona > Electrona antarctica. The sequence goes on along the minus strand of NC_136800.1, from coordinate 41,294,872 downwards.
TTAGCTGAGAGAGACAGATGAACCAGGGACCCCTTAGCTAAGAGAGAGAGAGATGAAGCAGGGACCCCTTAGCTGAGAGAGAGAGAGATGAAGCAGGGACCCCTTAGCTGAGAGAGACAGATGAACCAGGGACCCCTTAGCTGAGAGAGACAGATGAAGCAGGGACCCCTTAGCTGAGAGAGAGAGAGATGAAGCAGGGACCCCTTAGTTAAGAGAGAGAGAGATGAACCAGGGACCCCTTAGCTGAGAGAGAGAGATGAAGCAGGGACCCCTTAGCTGAGAGAGAGAGAGATGAAGCAGGGACCCCTTAGCTGAGAGAGACAGATGAACCAGGGACCCCTTAGCTGAGAGAGACAGATGAAGCAGGGACCCCTTAGCTGAGAGAGAGAGAGATGAAGCAGGGACCCCTTAGTTAAGAGAGAGAGAGATGAACCAGGGACCCCTTAGCTGAGAGAGAGAGATGAAGCAGGGACCCCTTAGCTAAGAGAGAGAGATGAAGCAGGGACCCCTTAGCTGAGAGAGAGAGAGATGAAGCAGGGACCCCTTAGCTGAGAGAGAGAGAGATGAAGCAGGGACCCCTTAGCTAAGAGAGACAGATGAACCAGGGACCCCTTAGCTAAGAGAGAGAGAGATGAAGCAGGGACCCCTTAGCTAAGAGAGACAGATGAACCAGGGACCCCTTAGCTAAGAGAGAGAGAGATGAAGCAGGGACCCCTTAGCTGAGAGAGACAGATGAAGCAGGGACCTCTTAGCTAAGAGAGAGAGAGATGAAGCAGGGACCCCTTAGCTGAGAGAGAGAGATGAAGCAGGGACCCCTTAGCTGAGAGAGAGAGAGATGAAGCAGGGACCCCTTAGCTGAGAGAGAGAGAGATGAAGCAGAGCGAACGTTTTTAACTCAAATCTTTGAATAGCCTATATATTCTTTCAGAGCGAACGTTTTTAACTCAAATCTTTGCTTCTGGGTGGTCCCTGGAACTACATATTTTGAGATGGGGGTCCGCGGCCAAATACAGATAATTCTGGGGGTCCTTGACATGAAATAATTTGAGCACCACTGACATAGAAACATAGGTTTTTCTGAAAACTGTAGGATTTAGAAGACATTTGTAGAATTTTCCTCAGGTCAAAATGGGTTAACACCATAAACCCTCAATACACGCTGACCTTTGACCTTTGTGGGGTCAATTAAGTCCCCTGGACTTTTTTTTTGTTTTTTTTTGTTATCCTTTTATCCTATACATATCTGACTGTATATACCTCGACCGTGCCATTTTTGTATATTTCCGTCCAGTGAAAGTATTCAATCGATCAAATCAATCAAAGAAAAGTTTTTACCGTGGTTTTGCGTGGTCCGGTGAGTAACGTAAGTAATTCGGGAAAGGTTCTGCTCGTCATGACACATGCAGAATGTGTGTATGTGTGTGTGTGTGTGTGTGTGTGTGGGCCTGTGGGGGGGGTGCCCCATGCAGTGGGTGCTGTGGAGCTTAAAAGATGCCAGGCTAGAGCTAGGCCACATATCCATCCATCCATCCACATTCACACCTGCATTCACACTACACTCGACAAAGCTCGTATTATACCATAATATTTGGATGGCAAAATTGTTTGAAATTACAATTTACAATTTATAACAATTTACTAGAATATTTGGACGGCAAATTGTTTGAAATTACAATTTACAATTTACAACAATTTACAACAATATACAATTCTTTATTTAGGAATACCCCATTGAGATATAGTATCTCGTTTTCGAGAGGGTCCTAATTCATGATTTAGTCTCCGCAGCATTCTTTAGTGTCTCTATAGACATATATACACTAGTAATATACTAATATTATACAATAATTTAACACTAATATAGACCCATAGACACAGTGCTAATCATATTTACTGTACCACTGCTAAATCCACTGCTAAAATCTTAGTTTTAGCTTTATCTCTGCTACTACTTGTGGTAGCTTATCACTATCAGTGAGTTTTTTTTATCATGGTGCTCTGTGGCTGTCTGCTGTGGCTGGGTGCACCGGCACCACGCTGCCTGATGGGGGTGCTGCTGCTGCTGCTACTGGGCTGCTGGAGGCTGGCCGACGCAGCGCCTGCTGCATCCTGCTGGGACTCTGAGCTCAGCACGGACCTGGGACACATGAGGGAGAGCCTCAAGGTAAGTTAAAACACACACACGCACACGCACACGCACACACACACACACACACACACACACACACACACACACACACACACACACACACACACACACACACACACACAGACCTGGGACACATGAGGGAAAGCCTCAAGGTAATACTATCTGTTCATTTCAAACCAGTGTTGTTTTCGTCGACTAAAAAACCAAGACGAAAAATGTTCGTGACGAAAACAAAATGGAAACTAAATGAAAACTAAGCTATGATGACTAAAACTAAGACTAAATATACTGACGATTTCGTCTTCGTCAACAAATAAAAACTAGACTAAAATGTTAGGAAGGGACTACAGTGGACAAGAGATCCAGTATAAGTCATTTTACACTTGGTTGCATGCTGAAAATAGACGATCTACAAGCTCACAACGCATAGTAGGATTCGCAGCGTGACGCGTTGTGAGCTGCTATTTTCATCAAGTGAAAAAACAATCATTACGACAGCATCAAGGCCCGACAAAATACATTTTAGACGACTACCGGTAAATCAACTGTAGATTTAGTCGACTAAACCTGACCTGTTATATCTTTGTGTTTCTGGTAATATTATTGTCTACTCATTTTGTAAAAATGGAATTTTGACAAAAAATGTCCACCATATGTCAACATGGCGATGACCCCTGGGAACGCACGCACGCACGCACGCACGCACGCACGCACGCACGCACGCACGCACGCACACATGATGGGTGTTTTGTCTGCCAGTGTTTTTGATCGTCTGTTGATGCTACTGTCTTTGCCTTGTTTTTCCGTTTTCCAGTCGTGTCATGAAGACTGCAACTCCACATCTATCACTGTAAGTCCATTCCTTATTTTGTTTTTTTGTTTATATATGTATTTGTTTATTACATTTGTTGTGATATATTTGACTCGTTTTAGGGCTGCATTCCTATGATCTATTATCGATTATTTCTTCATCCTCTTGATCGAGAATCCCAATATTTCTTACATTTTTTTATAATACTTTATAGGCGTATATTTCGCACTTTGTTTCTTGCAAAAACAGTGAAAATAGCGTTTTTTGTGTCATTGTCTTACTTTTAGGAGACAAAATGTCGCTGTCTCACCTTCAGCAAGTCCTATGAGGTGAGTCACAGAAAGTACACTGATGACATAATAATGTAATTTTCATAAAACGTGGAATTGAACGGTTGTTATAACAATAATCATAATCATAATCAATTAATATGTGCTTGCTTTTGATAGGGGAAATGCTCTGCAGAATACTTTATAGAAGGCCTGTCGAAGTTGACATTCGAGGATCTGGCCGACAGGATATATGCAGTAAGTCAGGTAGGTGTCTGCACGCCGGTGGAAAGATGTTAATGTGTTGGTTGCACCATGGTGCGCACCGCGGTGTAGAAACCATGGTGCGCACCGCGGTGTAGAAACCATGGTGCACTGTGGTGTAGAAACCATGGTGCACTGTGGTGTAGAAACCATGGTGCGCACCGCGGTGTAGAAACCATGGTGCACTGTGGTGTAGAAACCATGGTGCACTGTGGTGTAGAAACCATGGTGCGCACCGCGGTGTAGAAACCATGGTGCACTGTGGTGTAGAAACCATGGTGCACTGTGGTGTAGAAACCATGGTGCGCACCGCGGTGTAGAAACCATGGTGCGCACCGCGGTGTAGAAACCATGGTGCGCACCGCGGTGTAGAAACCATGGTGCACTGTGGTGTAGAAACCATGGTGCACTGTGGTGTAGAAACCATGGTGCACCGCGGTGTAGAAACCATGGTGCACCGCGGTGTAGAAACCATGGTGCGCACCGCGGTGTAGAAACCATGGTGCGCACCGCGGTGTAGAAACCATGGTGCGCTGTGGTGTAGAAACCATGGTGCACTGTGGTGTAGAAACCATGGTGCGCACCGCGGTGTAGAAACCATGGTGCGCACCGCGGTGTAGAAACCATGGTGCGCACCGCGGTGTAGAAACCATGGTGCGCACCGCGGTGTAGAAACCATGGTGCACTGTGGTGTAGAAACCATGGTGCACTGTGGTGTAGAAACCATGGTGCACTGTGGTGTAGAAACCATGGTGCGCACCGCGGTGTAGAAACCATGGTGCACTGTGGTGTAGAAACCATGGTGCACTGTGGTGTAGAAACCATGGTGCGCACCGCGGTGTAGAAACCATGGTGCGCACCGCGGTGTAGAAACCATGGTGCGCACCGCGGTGTAGAAACCATGGTGCACTGTGGTGTAGAAACCATGGTGCGCACCGCGGTGTAGAAACCATGGTGCGCACCGCGGTGTAGAAACCATGGTGCACCGCGGTGTAGAAACCATGGTGCACCGCGGTGTAGAAACCATGGTGCACCGCGGTGTAGAAACCATGGTGCACCGCGGTGTAGAAACCATGGTGCACCGTGGTGTAGAAACCATGGTGTGCACCGCGGTGTAGAAACCATGGTGCGCACCGCGGTGTAGAAACCATGGTGCGCACCGCGGTGTAGAAACCATGGTGCACTGTGGTGTAGAAACCATGGTGCGCACCGCGGTGTAGAAACCATGGTGCGCACCGCGGTGTAGAAACCATGGTGCACCGCGGTGTAGAAACCATGGTGCGCACCGCGGTGTAGAAACCATGGTGCACTGTGGTGTAGAAACCATGGTGCGCACCGCGGTGTAGAAACCATGGTGCACTGTGGTGTAGAAACCATGGTGCGCACCGCGGTGTAGAAACCATGGTGCACTGTGGTGTAGAAACCATGGTGCGCACCGCGGTGTAGAAACCATGGTGCGCACCGCGGTGTAGAAACCATGGTGCGCACCGCGGTGTAGAAACCATGGTGCGCACCGCGGTGTAGAAACCATGGTGCACTGTGGTGTAGAAACCATGGTGCGCACCGCGGTGTAGAAACCATGGTGCACTGTGGTGTAGAAACCATGGTGCGCACCGCGGTGTAGAAACCATGGTGCACTGTGGTGTAGAAACCATGGTGCGCACCGCGGTGTAGAAACCATGGTGCACTGTGGTGTAGAAACCATGGTGCACTGTGGTGTAGAAACCTGTAGAGTCTTTGTGGTTAATATCGCTCTGTGTCCCCACAGACCAGCTGTTTGTCTTTGTGGTTAATATCGTTCTGTGTCCCCACAGACCAGCTGCTTGTCTAGTCAGCACTACCGGGTGTTCCGTTGTGACGGCCACGTCTCTCCCCGGAGTTTCCTGAACACTCTCACCGACCTCGCCCACCTGCTGGCCTCTCAGAGGCGGAGCTAAAGCCCAGGTCCCGCCCCCTCTCCCAAAGATGGCTTCTCAGAGGTGGAGCTTAAGCCCATGTCCCGCCCCCCTCTCCCAACGGCTGGCTTCTCAGAGGCGGAGCTAAAGCCCACGTCCCACCTCCTCATTACATGACCCTGATTATTATTTATAGACATTATTTTATTTATTTTTTTAAATCATTTTTTTATTATATACTTGAAAAATGTTGGAATTGTATTTAATTGATGAGAAATTGTGATATATATTTTTTAATCTTTTGAAATAAATAATATATTTTATATAAAAAAGGGGGAATATTTACTTCTTGCTACGCATTAAAATTGGTCTGCGACCCAAACATGGGTCCCGAGTCTCCGACCAGTGGTGGAACGTGTTTTACTTAAGTAAAAGTATCAATACTGCAATGTGTTGTAAAGTCCGGAATTCAAAATGTACTAAAAGTAAAAGTTAGGGATGTCCCAATCACGTTTTTTGCTCTCGATCCGATCATTTGATTTTGAGACGTGCCGATACCGATTTTTCCCGATCCGATCTTTATATTTTTATACAGCACTTTATGCCATGTGAGAAAATAATTAGATTGAGTGAATCTTGCAACTACAGCTTATGCAACTGAAGTCAAAGTTAAAACTCTTGTAGAGAAAACACCATTTGCATGGCTTTGGCTATCATTCAGAGATAGATAGTAGGCAGTATCATATCATGCATAGTGGGGGTTGCATTCCTTTGTTTTAATCATGGGTGTTTATACATCTTTCTTTGAGATTTACATTAGACACAAGCCTATACACTATTTTATTTAAATAAAAATGCGATGTATTTCTCCCGATCCCCATTTGAAAATTACATGATCGGCTCCGATTTCCGATCACCCGATCCGAGCAGGACATCCCTAGTAAAAGTACAAAAGTAAAGTTGGTATGAAAATGTACTCATTGTGCAGAATGTTAAACATCTTTTGAAAAGCAGATCTACAAACTCTCAATGCATCGCATCACGACACATTGTGAGCTTGTAGATCGGCTATTTGTAGGCTATTTGTTTTAATATAATAAATAATCGATTAATTCACAATTGTTATATAGGCCTATAGCCTATTGATTGATTGATTGAAGTATTTATTCAGAATTAGGCTACAGTACATTTCAAGCACAAGAGAGGACGACAGCATAAAAGCATTAGCCTACTCTTGTTTACAGTAGGCCCACCATTTTCAATTAATCAATTCTACTGTTTTGCTTTTGCTACAACAATTACATTTGTGAACTGATGTACTATACTGTAAGGACATTATTCATGTTTTATATTGATGTCTGTTTCAATTAACTTACATTGTATTCATTTTGCTTTGCTCGTAGCTATAGCATTACGCAGTGGCGTGCACAGACATTTAGAGGGGCAGGTGCTCAAGTTAAAAAAGGGCACCTTGTGCAGCGCGTGGAACCGGCCGGTTGCCTTAATCCATTTTGGGCGGGAACCCCTTTTGGTGTTAGCATTATGTTATGCTTTAGCTATTGAAAAATAGCAGATCTACAAGCTCATAGCGCGCCACCGAGTGGCGCGCTACGAGCTTGTAGGTCTGCTATTTTTGAAAAATCAAAAAGAAAAAGAGATTTTTTTTTTTGTTTTTTTCTTTTTTTTTTCAAAAGGGCACATTGCCAAAAGGGCAGGGGGTGCTCTAGCACCCCCTAGTGTCTATCTGTGCACGCCACTGGCATTACGCGGAAGCGGGGATTGAACCCGGGGCTCCCACTCGCCAGACCAACTCGCAAGCTGTCGTACATAGGGTCGTACATAGGGTCGTACATAGGGTCGTACATAGGGCTGAGGTCGATTGGCAGGGCTGTTGTGGGCTGGGTCTTGGCTGGGGGCTACAATAGCCAGAGGGAGTTCAACATGTGCAACCCAGATTCGGCACAAACTAAATACATTTCGCTCCTATGCCACCAAAATGTGGAACGCCCTACCAACAGTCATTAAGACATGTGAATCCGGGGGCACGGTGGCACAGTTGGTATAGTGCTGTCGCCTCACAGCTAGAAGGTCCTGGGTTTGATTTCCGCTCGGGACACTGTGGGCGCTGGCGCCGTGTCTCCTCCTCCGCGTCATCTGTGCCCATACCCGAGGCGGGGTTGGCGAAGGGGCCCTTCTGTGTGGAGTTTGCATGTTCTCCCCGTGTCCCCTAGGGTAGGTACCCTCACAAAAAACATGCAGTAATCCTGGTCTCTAAACTGCCTCCCCCTGGCCAGCCGGGGCGCCTGATGGAGGGGAAAGGAACTGGGCTACGTCCAACCAGGGAAACTCCCCCCTGTCAGGTGTAAAGGAGCAACTTGGACACTCAGGCATGAAGGAAGCATGAGTTCAAGTCTGTTGCTCTCCCCATGTCCCCCATGGGGACTAGGTTGGCGGAGGTTGTGTAGAGCCCAGGATCACATTAGATAATTGACACAGGGGTGAAAAATGGGTTACAACATCGTGGGATAAAAGAATATATTAAAAAAAGACATGCGAATCCCTTGACTGAAGTTGACTCCTTCAAAACTGCTCTCAAAAGGCACCTAAAACTGGCCCCGTATAATCTGAATCCCCCCCACCCCTTTCCCCCCTCACTTATATGTTTTTCCCCCTTTTTACATCCTTTATGATGAGTTCCTGTTTTTGGCTATAAGTGTATATTCGTACGTCGACCTCTAAATGTTTTGATGAATTGAAAACGGTGGGCCCTATTGTAAACAAGTGTAATGCTTTATGTTGTCGTCCACTCACAGTTAACAGTTTTTGTATTGAGTTGTACTTGAAATGTACTGTAATTCTGCAAAAACTGTTAAAGCTGTTTAAACTAATAAAATCAATCAATCAATCAAACTCAGAGCAAGCGACAAGGACCTAAGGACCTTAACGTGGTTGGCCACCAGGTGTCGCCATATCACACAGGAGGGTTGCACGGAAGCTAGAGAGAGAGAGAGAGAGAGAGAGAGAGAGAGCGCGCGCGCGTGCGCGCGTGCGTGTGTGTGTGTGCGTGTTTGTGTGTGTGCAAACAGGAGGCGCTAGATGTGTCAAAGTGGTTGAGTGCGAGAGGAAGTTACTGCAGCCACAGACACGTCAGACAGTGACACACGGATCTTTGTAACAGGAGATGTCATACACAATAAGTAATAATATTCAACAGCTATGTGATGATGATGATGATGCAGCCTCCGCCCAGAAAGGTAAGCTATATGCTGCTTAATAATTTGTAATCACAACTGGATATTGTTCTTTATAGTAGTTTGTTTATGATTTAAAGGAGAGGAAGATGGATATGTGTCTAAACATTGCGTTGCATTTGACATGTTCAGTTGAATGAAGCATCTTCTGGTTCCTGTCTGTGTTCGTGTAGCCTACAGTAGAGGTGCTGCCAGACGGTCAAAAGAGCTGCGCACGTTCTCGGCTGCGCGCTGCTTAAAGCTTGAGTTTTTAGACAGCTGGTGGATGGAAATTAAGCTCCACCTCCGCCGAATACTTGCGCGACGGCCAGATTCCCGGAAACGCTCTCCTCCGCTCAAGTCTAAGGCGGAGGTGGAGCTTCTTTTCCATCCACCAGCTGTCTAAAAACTCGGAATTTAAGCTGCGCGCAGCTTAAGAAGTGCGCAGCTTAAGAAAGTTTTGCGCTATGGTGTGGAGACGGTGTAGGCTACAGCAGTGGTTCCCAAAGTGGGGTCCGGGGACCCCCAGGGCCAGGGGTCCTTGAGGGAGTTTCAGGAGGTTCCCCAGCTAAATGATATAGTTTGGAACCAAATGGACCCTTATGGGTCTGTAACTCTGAGAGTGTACAAATGGAACCAAATGGGCCCTTTATGGGTCTGTAACTCCATTTGGGTCCATTTGTACTCAATTAACATTGATTTTACAATATAAATTGGGGGTCCCGGAGATAAAAATGCCATTAAATGGGGGTCCGTAGACTAATGCATGTCAAACTGCATGGGGGTCCTTGAAATCTTCTCTAATGGGGGTCCCTGGCATGTCTTTTCAAATGGGGGTCCGTGGGATAATTAGTGTCCATTTGGGGGTCCTTGGGAACCCATGGGCTACAGTACAGCAGCCTATACATACCTCACATACTTACACATGTACTCACATGGTTTACTTAAAGTCAAAGTATCAATAGTGCAATGTAGAACTACTCTGTGACAAGCAAAAGTCTGGAATAAAACACATATTGAGTAAGTATTGGTACCAAAAGTAGAAAGTACAGATCTACAAGCTCACATGCATGCCACGCACGCAATGCATTGTGATAATGTAGATTGATAATAATTGATGTGTGGTTTTATAGGCCTAACCATTATTATTATTAATACAGACCTCCAGGTGGACTATAGTGGTTTATTTTTTATCATGATCTGATTGGCTGTCTGGCTGACCATGTGACAGAGACTGCAGCTGGCAACAATGTTGCAACAAGCTGAGACAAGCCTCAAAGCTCAGAGCTCCTTCATTTCAAACAGCCTTGCCTCATCTCTGTTTCTGTGTGAAATGTGACATTTCTTTGGGAATTCTGTGTGACGTGTGTGTGTGTGTGTGTGTGTGTGTGTGTGTGTGTGTGTGTGTGCGTGCGTGCGTGCGTGCGTGCGTGCGTGCGTGCGTGCGTGCGTGCGTACGTGTGTGTGTGTGTGTGTGTGTGTGTGTGTGTTGTGTGTGTGTGTGTGTGAGTGCGTACGTGTGTGTGTGTGTGTGTGCGTGCACGGTGCAGGTGAATGAGAGCCAGCAGGTGAAGCAGGTGTTCTCAGAACAGATCAGTAAACTGCAGAACAAACAGCAGCAAGACACTGATCTACTGGAGGAGATACGGTATGCACGCACACATGCAGTGCACTCACACACACACGCGCGCACGCACACACGCACGTAGTGCACGCACGTAGTGCACGCACACACACACACACGCACGCACGCAGAGACAGACTCTGGGCAGTATTATGCGTGTCTTAAGTACCAGGTCTTATTACTTAACTTAAGACCTGGAGGCGTGATCAATGCCATTTGTCCACTCAGAATAGCCAAATGGCATTGACCACGCCTCCAGGTCTTTTTTTTTTTTACAATATTTATTTTATTTGGAAATAGCAGTACAAAAACAACATTTCTATGCATACATAGGACACAAGTGCAGTTCCCAGGATTTTTTTTTCACCCCTCTTCCCTCCCTCCCCCCTCCAAGTGACTCCATCTCCAGTGTCTCTGTGTCCTTGCTTTCTTCAGGACTACATATGGCATCAGGTCAACACTTAACAGGGGCAAAGGGCAATGCCTCCAGGTCTTAAGTTAAGTCATGAGACCTGGTACTTAAGACACGCATAATACTGAGTCACCACAACCTCATTCACTGCTGCAGTATGTATGGACGTATATCTCCGCCAGGCCGGAAAGGCCGGGAGATTAATTGTGGGGGTTTTTTTTTGTGTGTGTGTTTGTTTTCTGTCTGTGTGTATCTGTAAGTCTGGGTTTCCATTAAAACGTGTCGCAAATAATGACATGAATTTTCAGAAAGCCTGCAAATGTCAGGATAAAAAATGGGAATTTGGCTTTCTTAGCTTTCATTGCAGTTGTTAGGTCCGCACCAAAGTTGTCCATGTGTTATTTTGTGCAAAAATAAGCCCTCAATGGGGTGCTGGGTTTTAGTGCTAATTCGCTTTTTTCCATCGCTCGAAAATCTATTTTTTTGGTATGAATCCTCTCTTCATAATGTCAACAGTATGTGTAGCGTCACACTTTACTCCATAGTAACGCTGTTGCCGTGTTCCAGCCGTAAAGCATGAAGTCTCGTCTATCGCGAGACCTCGCGAGACTTCGTGAGCTCCATGCAAGTGGATATATATATCCATTTGTTTGATTAACTCTGTTGTTCTCCTACTGGATGTTCTGAAGTCATATCTCAACACACTGTGTGTGTGTGTGTGTGTGTGTGTGTGTGTGTGTGTGTGTGTGTGTGTGTGTGTGTGTGTGTGTGTGTGTGTGTGTGTGTGTGTGTGTG